>NC_057769.1:32535547-32683618 GCF_010389155.1 Erigeron canadensis | reverse complement strand
TATTAGTCTCAACGAAACTATAAATTGATAATTATTAGGATCTTTCAAATTTTAATATGCTTATAAAACCACTTACTTTTTTTGTTGAACTTCAAATCTATATTGAGCTTTTACGACATTATTTTTTTGTATTGCTACAAACATTGGGATAAGTTGTTGCCCGTTTACAATATTTTTTTGTAAAGTTATTGGATCAACCTCAACTTCATTTACCAGATTTTGAATGATTCTCATAATTTCTATTAATGCTTTGAATCATAACTTTCATTATTTTACATCAAGATAAATAAGCAAATGATTCATATATTTGGGTGATAATGCATACTCGAATCAATTCTCATGCTCACGAATAGCATCTCCACAACTTACATCGTAAAACCTCTTTAATTAGACAAACGACATAATCGTCCTTGTAGTTTCCTCAATAGTCACCGTTTCGTCCCTGTATAACGCTCATGATCATCCTTTATGGAACAAAAGCTTCATGTTTAGTCCTTTGACTATTTGACCGGCAGCCCAACTCCGATAAACCCCCCACGTGACTCACACTGAGGGATATTGATGTCTTTTCCACCCTTATATATCGACAAATATGTTCCCAGTTAGTATATATATATACATATAATATAATAAATTAATATATATATCTACCTATATTATATAGAACCCTTATTACTGTAACCTTTCTTGAAAAAATTGCCACGTGGCCTCAAATGATACGCACTGTTTTCCCCACTTGCATACGTTTTTCCCTTTTACCTGCTACTTCTTTTTCTCTTCTCTTTCATTCCCTTCATTCTTACTTAACCTTTCTCTTTCATGATAGAAATATTTCTACCTCCAATTATAAACCTTGACAACCCTCCTTCATATATCATCTTTTTGTCTTCCTTTTTTTTTAAAAACAAATAATAATAAAAAAACTACTTGATGGGCATAAAAATAAACCAGCAACAGAGATCAATAATAATAATACAAGTAACTTAGATGATGCGTTTCAGCCTCACGTTCATTTGTTAGAAGTTTTGGGTAACATCCGGGTTTTTGGGTTTTGGATTTGGTCGGGGTGGTCATCTTTGCCTCATGCGTTGGACTCCCCCACGCCGATGTCGTACCGGTATTAGATAGTCATGGGGGCTCCGGTCGTTTGCCTCAACTGGTGGTGACACCTCTTTTTCCTCCGTTTCTGATGAATACAATAATAATAATCATTGCCCATGCTCAATCGGGTGGTTTCAGTTTGTTTCTCTTTTTTTTTTAAATATTAATTATGTTATTAAGTTTAGGTTGTTGAGATATTTTATTAGTTGATTGATCGATTGACATTTGAAATTTGTTTTGTTAATTTATCTTGCTTTGTTATAATACAATCTGTACTTAGATAGAAGTCAATATTCAGGTTAGGTGTATCAGAATTAAGTTACTACTTTGTTACATATGTTTGAGGTTTCCTCTTGATGTGTTTTCTAATTGAACTCCTGGAAATTGGCCAAATGAGCTAAAATGGTAAGAGACTCTTAAAGAAATGAAACAGGGCAGTAGGAGACAAGCAAATTAACAACCTATAATCCATCAGTCCATCATATATATACTTGCACACACAACTTTCTCTAAATTCCAACTAATCAATCTTATACATGAAACCTCTTTTTCGTTGCTTTTTTCAAAAAATGTAGGATTAATGACTGGCTTTCAAATGGATATGAGATTAGTTAACTTAACGCCTCGCTTTTCATGCTCTAAGGTACGTTTTTTTCCCTATATACTTTAGTGCTTTATACGTTACTGTGACAATCCTGTTAGAATCGACTATCGTTCAACCTATATATTTGCCTTTCTTGTTTTTTCTTTCCAAGAAATTGTCGTTTTAACCCCCAATTTACCGGACTAAATATGAAACGAAAAAGAAACAAACTCAACCTGACCAGGTTCGCAACAACATGTTGACCAAGCTTTAATGATAGCCTATTTCAATGCAATAGTCATGTTAACCACGGGGAGGACGTGCAAACTCGGGCTCCCCCGAATTTGCATTTATAGCACCTATAATGACCCATGATATGAAACTCATGAATACGAGCAATTATAGGAGACAGTCTATCTTGAGATGGAAAACAAAAAGGGCAAACCAAAGAAAAAAAACACCTCCCAAGGAATCTGATACATTGGCTGCAACCAATGGTTCTTCACGCCATGTTAGCCCTTTTCATGAGTCTCCAATTATCTTAACTCGCACAAAGGTTGTTAGATATTATGTAAACCTTGGCACGCTCATTAATCGCTACTTGGTAATGACGATCTATATGCCTACAGATACACAAGCATCAACATCTACCAGTAATAGGCCAAAACCCCCAAGAACAAAGAGGAAAGGTTTGTTTGGGAATTCCCCTCCATTCAAAATTTTTTTTCCCTTTCTATTCACCATCTGAATGGGTGTCGCTTTTACTACATGGTGGCAGGCCGCACCCCGAAACCGGAAGAACCTGTTGCAATTCATTCCTTTAATGAGCGAATCGTTGCCTAGAATGAAAGATTGTGCACACTGTGGTGCGGCTAATTTTACTCTGAAACGAAGAATTTTTGTTGCTCAAATGGTCGTGTTGTTTTGGCTAACAACGAACTCCCAGCCATCCTGAAGCAACTTTTGACATCACCATCAGAAGAAGCAAAGGCATTTAGAACATGCATTAGGACATATAACAACCTATTTGCTTTTACTTCTTTGGGCGTAAAGTCAGATACCACCCTTGCCAAGAGGAACAAGGGCATTTACACATTTAGGGTGCAAGGTCAAGTTTACCATTTCATAAATGATTTGCATCCCGGTGACGATGGTGCCAAAAACCTCCAGCTTTATTTCCATGACACTGAACATGAAATGCAAAATCGTCTAGCATCTTGTGAAAGGCTATCTGAACCAGCAATTGGCATATGCATGGAAGTGCTTCTGCAAAACCCTTATGCTTGTTTCTTTCGAACACTTAAAAACGTCCTCATTTGGAGAACTACCAGATAATCCTTAAAACACTTCCATCACAAGATCAAGAGTGTACAATAAACCAGAAGTCTCACAGGTTGCAGCACTTTGGATAGATGGTGGAGAAGATGGGGACCATGGTCATAGGAACATTGAAGTTAAAACGCACAACAACCATTCTAGAAGAATACATTATTATTACGGTTGTTATGACCCGTTACAGTATCCTTTAATGTTCCCGTTTGGCGAACTTGGTTGGCACCAGGGAATCCTTAAAAAAGGCCAGAAACAAAAAAAAAGGCGAGGCGGAACAAATGTTAGTTCTGCAACCCTTATTTCTCCCCAAAATGCTCAAAGTGTTGAGGCTTTGTTGTGCAACGAACAAGATGGTAAGCCAAATACCCTTTAATGTCTACTGTTTTTGGGTTACCCTATCTGCCATAATGGTAAATTCACACTCTCTTTCTTTTGGCCAGTCTTGGCCCAAATGATGCAGATTATGTCTCTATGAGAGAGTGTTATTGCTACAAGCTCCAAATTAGGAAGAATGACAGATCGTGTCTCTTACAGTTTGGTAGACTCCTCCAACAGTATGTAGTTGACAACTACGTCAAACTTGAAACACAAAGATTAGACTTTTACAGAACACAACAACAAGAAATTAGAAAAGAATATCTGCAAGGAGTAGTGGATGCAGTAGCAGCAGGTGAGACCCAAGGTTCAAAGGTTGGCCAACGAATAATCCTTCCATCTAGCTTTATTGGGGGGCCAAGAAACATGCGTCAGAAATACATAGACGCCATGACATTAGTGCAAAAATTTGGAAAACCCGATATATTTTTGACAATGACATGTAACCCAAATTGGCCAGAAATCAAAGACCTTTTGATACCGCAAGAAGAATCACAGAATCGAGCAGATCTGGTGGTAAGAGCTTTCCATGCAAGGCTTGAACTGCTGAAAGAAGACCTCTTTAAGAAACATATATTCGGTGAAGTAGCAGCCTACACTTATGTTATAGAATTTCAAAAGAGAGGTCTTCCACACGCACATTTTCTCATTATATTGAAACCTCACTGCAAGATGTATAGGCCAGAAGAATATGATGAGATTGTGTCGGCAGAAATACCAAATGAGAAGGATAACCCTCACTTGTATAAAATGGTTGTCAAGCACATGCTTCATGGCCCGTGTGGTATACTGAACGTTGATAATGTTTGTATGAAAAAGAATGGTACTTGCAAAAACTCATACCCGAGGCCTTATTCTAATGAGACCACTCAAACATCTGATGCATACCCGATCTACCGGAGGCGAAAAAATGGGGTGACAGTCAAAGTTAGGAAAGCTACACTTGATAACCGATGGGTGATACCATACAATCCCTACTTGCTAGCAAAGTTTGATTGTCATATCAACGTAGAAATATGCTCGACAATAAAGGCAGTCAAATATATATATAAGTACATATGTAAAGGTTGTGATAGAATAAGTTTTGTTGTGTCATCGAATAATGATTCCACGCTGATAGATGAAATAGACCAATATCAGTCAGGGAGATGGGTTTCGGCTCCAGAAGCAACATGGAGGTTCTACAGGTTCGCAATGAGTGAGATAAAACCTGCTGTTATACATTTGCAGCTGCATTTAGAGAATTATCAGCCATTGACTTTTAAAAAAAAAAAAGCTGAAAAATGTGTTGAATAATCCAGTCCAGAGAAAGACTATGCTTACTGAATTTTTTTTATGAATAGAACTGACAAGTTGGCCCAAGACTTGGACTTGACCTACTCTGAGTTCCCAATCATTTTGTTTGGCTGCAAGGGGACAGATTTTGGAAACATAGAGACCTAGGGGATTCTGTAGGCCGAATAGTAGCAGCTCATCCAACTGAAGGTGAAAGGTATTACTTGAGAATACTATTGTCAAAAGTCCGTTGTCCTAAGTCCTTCAGTGATTTAAAAATGTTTAATGGCCATCAGACCACCACTTTTAGGGAAGCATGCTTGTTACGTGGCTATTGGTAGATGATAATAGCCACAATTATGTTTACAAGAGGCCTCTACTTTCCACTTGCCCTATGAACTCAGACGCCTTTTTGCCACCCTTCTGGTTTATTCATGCCCCAACAACCCTCAAGCCCTGTGGTTAGCTTATGAAGATTTAATGGTGGAAGACCTATTAAGATTTAACCAGATGACACATAGAGAAGCTACAAAGCAGGCGTTGTTACAGGTCAATGGATTTTTACAGTCCATGGGCAGAAACATTCATGAATTTGATCTGGCACCACAAGCATACTCATATGCTGACCTTCAAGATTTGACAAGAGATTTAGAGCTGAACAAGGTATTATAGTCTCGCAGGAAGATCTTGATACAATAATAAAACTCAATGAAAAGCAAAAAATAGCCTTCGATATAATAATTGGGAGAGTCCATTCAAATGAAGGTGGTGCTTTCTTTGTTGATGGCCCTGGTGGTACGGGAAAAACGTATCTGTATAGGGCTTTATTAGCAAAGATTAGATCAGAAACACATATAGCGCTGGCAACCGCCACTTCAGGCATAGCAGCGTCAATACTCCCTGGGGGTAGGACGGCTCATTCAAGATTCAAAATCCCACTTGACTTAGTCGAAGGAGGAACCTGTAGAGTTAGCAAACAAAGTTCTTTGGCAACTCTAATTAAAGGCTCTAAGCTGATCATATGGGATGAGGCCCCAATGGCCAAAAGGACCGCTATCGAGGCTTTAGATGATCTTTTGCAAGATCTCATGGATTCAAAGGAACTTTTTGGGGTAAGGTTGTCGTGCTTGGTGGAGATTTTAGACAGACACTACCCGTGGTGCGCAAGGGTACTAAGGCGGAAACTATTGCTGCATGTCTAACTAAATCTCCATTATGGCCATCACTTCACATATTACGTTTGGAAGAGAACATGAGAGCTTTGTTAGACCCTGCTTTCAGCGAGTTTCTGCTCAAAATTGGCAACGGAACCCAACCCACGGATGAAAATGACCTAATCAACATTCCTGCCTCCATGCTCATTGACAGACATTCAGAAACCGCCTCCTTAGATGCCCTCATTGAATCTGTCTACCCAAATATTCAGACCTTTAGTGGCTCATGTGCTTTAAATCGTGCCATACTAACAACCAAAAATATATTTGTTGATGAGATTAATGACCTCTTGATACAAAATTCCCAGGTGAGCTAACGGAATATGCAAGCTTTGATGAGACGATAGATCCAAATGACCAAACTCAGTATGAGGACTTTTTGCATTCGCTTACACCAAATGGTATGCCACCTCATAGGCTTTTTTTGAAACCAAACTCGCCTATCATTCTGTTAAGAAACTTGAACCCTACTGAAGGATTATGCAATGGGACTAGATTAATATGCAGAGATTTGAGAAGCAACGTCATACATGCTGAGATTGCTTTTGGAGACTTTGCTGGCAAAGAAGTTTTAATACATAGAATACCTTTGCAGCCTCCAACTGATGAGGATTATACTGTTCCGTTCAAAAGGATTCAGTTCCCAATCAGGTTATGCTTTGCAATGACTATCAACAAAGCACAAGGCCAAACCCTTGATTTTGTTGGCATTTACCTAAAAGAACCTGTCTTTTCTCACGGGCAACTTTATGTTGCACTTTCACGGGCAAGGACAACAGAACATGCAAAAGTGCTGATTAGGCCACCTCTCTTTGATGCTCCCAACGTTAGAGAAACAAAGAACATTGTGTATAAAGAAGTTCTCCAAATCACTGACGATATTGGTAAGTATATATCTTCCATGCTATTTTATTTGTCGTGTGCCATTAGAAAGTAAATCTTATATGTAAATTTCTAATTCAACCTAAAGTGTCTGGACACCTTCTCAGGTGGTCTGCCACTTAATGCTGGTCACGTATTACTTTCATAGCTTTTGGAAAACGCACCTGTTCGTCATTGTTGCGCCTTACATAAACGTGAGTACTATCTGTTCATAACAGTTTCTGCTCTTTCAGTCTGTTTTCATTGACTCGCTTTCTTTGTGGCGTAGCTTTTGCGGCACCCATGAACGTGCCTGATTTACTTTCGAGCAACAGTTCAAAAAGCCTATAACGACTGCCCATTTGTTAGCGTAAGAACCTTTCATCCAGGTTTCAAGGGCCTAAGTGCAAAGGCTGCCTTCTTTCTCTCTCAAACTTAACAGAGCTGGACGTACCTTAACATCTTCAAGAAACTAAACTCTTATTTTGTTTAGATGCGCTGCACCGTGTCATACAAGCTCCAAGATCCAGTTACGTAATTGTATTTGGTATATATATTTGTGATTTCCAAGTTACCAGACTTAGCAATCTGTACTACTGAACCAAACAACTACTTATATTTTACTTTACATGTTGCACTTTAGGTCAGCTCATGTTTTGTATTTGTATGATTTTGATGATCATGTTGCACATCTCTAACAAGATATGTGATCCCATTAGATGATGCAGTTTAAAACACAAGAATTGTTAAAGTGAATTATGTTGTCTAAAGATCAACATAATGCATAAGGTTATGCACTTATTCCATGGTTTGTTATGACAACTTATTTATTTTGATTTGCTTTATTACTTGTGTGTATATATATATATATGTATAAAGATAAAAGGGTGAAAAAGAAAATTAAAACTTATTTGGTGTTACCTATCAACATGTTTGACAAACGGAGGTGTCATAGTAAAATACTATTTTAAAAAAAACATAGTAATTTTCTTCATCCAGCCACTCCCAATATTACTCTTAATGACATAGATCTTTTGCTAAGATCTTTATATTACATTGGTAATGTTTTACATTCCTAACAACTATGGAGAACCCCTTGCCCTGCAAAACAACCCCTTACCCATACCCCCTCACCCTGCACAACCCCCTACCCATACCCAAATGTAAACAATCCCACACAATCCTATAAGTTATGTGTACACAATCTCTTTAAAAGTACTGATGATGGCCCTGATTATATGGGATATGTTCCACTTTTTGCCTTCATAAGAACGCAAATTCAACCATCTCAAACAATAAACCACCTATCAGATTTACAACAAAAAAAGGTCTCTCCTTTTCCTTCTCCTTACTGTTGTTACCTTATTGCAATCTCTATTTTAAATATTTTATTCACTATCATCAGTTGGTAAAAGTAACATAGATCTGTTACAATTTTCTCAAATTCTCTTTAGTGTTGCTCTAAATTGTTCAAGAAGGGTTGCTTGGTTTTATTCATTTAACAATAAAGTATCTGTGTTGGAATTATTATTACTATTTGCAATTTACAAACATTATCTATTCTTTCCTTATTTGTTAATTTTATGAATTCTCCTCATAAGTAAATGTCCAAATACAGGAAAAATGACAAGACGGATCTCAAATGTGCTAGACATTAACCTTAACCCTAAAAAACCTTGGACAGTGCTTGTACAAGTATTGGAACATGGCCATGTGCAAGTGAGCCAGTCAGAAAATGAGTTTAGGAGATTAGTCTTGGTAGATTCTGAGGTAACTTTCTTATGTCTCTCTCATATTCTTAAGAATCGCCTCACTTGTTGTAGACATGTTTAGTATTTGCTACTAATTGTAGGGAACCAAGTTGACTGCACTTATATATGGCAACAACGTACGTCTTTTGGCAAACCTATTAGCACAATATAAGAGGTACTATATCTCAAATGCTGCAGTTGTTAGCAATGATCAAAAATACCGTATCAGCTCATACCCATGCTCTTGGGTTTTGAACAACAAAACTCTTATTGAGGAATTAGTTGATCCTATCCCAATGACACTGAATTGTGAATTTAACTTTACGAAGTTCACTGATCTACACAAATATGCTGACACGGACACCCTCCATAGTAATTTCTCTTTCTTCTAACCCAATTTGCATTTTATTTACCTACTTAATTAGTACAACACTCCAACCTATTTATGTTCTACATTTAGATGTTCGGGGTATAGTTCTGCAATGCTTTCCCAGTAAAGAGCAAGGATCGCCGAATGTTACTACAAGGGATATTGTCATCGTCGATGAAGAGTAAGATGCCTTAACCACTTACATCGGTATTCCATGCTATGTACCTAAGCGTCCATTATTTTAATGTAGCAAGATGCTTTTGCTACTGACTTTATGGAATACGTTTGATGATAACGAAGGGCAAACACTTTCTGGCATAATCGAGACCGGCCCAATGATCTTTGGATTGCGCCTAAAAGTGACAACTTTTTACGGTAAATGGATACCTATGCATTTAAGTACTGTATAACAACTACCTATTTTCTTCCACCACCTAAAATAATTAGCATACAGGCCTCTCATTGACCACTAGATCATCTTCTGGCTTCATGATTAACCCTCCAGTAACACATGCCTTACAGATGCATGAATGGTACCTTATTAGAAACTCAGAATTTTTTTTAATCACTCTTTGCAGTTACGCTTAAATAATGCTCTTAAATATGTACATGTTTTAATGTAAGGTACAACACCCACAAACAAGAACTTCAACAACTCCTTGCCCTTAAAAGTTACACCAATACTGACATACTCCTTCCTTATCCAAAACATGATGCTATAATCCCAATTGCTACAGCGGTTTCCTCCTTCAAAAAGTAAGCGACCATTGTAAAGAACTCACTTGTTTAATAACACATGGTGTATATTCTAAACTAAACCATACAATCTTATTTTTTTCAAATATTAAAAAAAATAAATAGATAAAGACAGCTTGGGTTATGGGGAAAACCAGACTTCCAAAGCAAGAAAGAAGCCCATGGTATACAGCTTGCGGTAATTGTCAAAAGGCACTAGATGCTGATCTTACTTGGGTGGTTACGTGTCCATCATGTAAGATAGAAACCCATATTCAAGCACTGTAAGTCCATTTTTCTTTCTAATATCCTACAAGTTTGGATACTCATTTTTAAATGTTTTGTCCCCCATAACCATGTCCTGTTAATGCATCGGATAGGTCTAAATTACAATTGAGATAGATGATGGAACTGGAAGTCTTTCTGCACTTGTATGCACACCTGATGCTGAAAAACTCATGCCATTCACTGCAACGGAACTGAAAGAAGCTGAGGAAAATGTAAGCCTAACTTACTACTTCATTTGACGAACATACATACACACGTGCTCATATTCATATACTTTTAGCAAACTAATAAACTTGTATATGAAATATTTGTGTTTACATATACAAACTAAATCTTCTTCTAACACACATCTGCTTAAATTCATATGTTCGTATCCAAACGGATACGTAAAACTAACTGATATTTGAATGTTTATTCATATTCTTTAATACTGGTACATCTTTATTACAGAGTATTGACCTTCATGGTGACATTGCTATGTCAATTGAGAAACATACGATTGTTGCCTTTATACGCTCATATGAAACAACATTCCATGGTCAGAGTCAATTGAAAATGAATGTTGTCAAGGCTTACAGACTTGGTGAAGTGATACCTCGGCTTAACATAGCAGCCCAATGTACGGAAGAACATTCTTCTGTCCCTGCTTTAGATGTTGCAGGCTCATTTGACACAGCCCTGCAACAAGAGGAGCATGCTTCTGAAACCATGGTAGATGTTAGTACCCCACTTTCAGCAAAGGGAAAAGAACAACTATTTACCCCATCTACAAAACTAATCCTTGAAGAAATTGACTCAGAACTCATTTCAAAGCCTGTGAAAAAAAAACTTACATTCTCTGATGACCAAGTTCTCACTGAAACACCTACTATAAACCAACCTCATGGTAGCCATGTTTTCACAAAGAATGAAAGTCCAATTAAAGATGCGGTTTCGACATTTGCTTTTAAAAAAAAAGAACTAGAGCTTCGTGTGACAGATCCAACCCCAACCCTTGTTGCCATAAAGAAAGAGATAGGTGCTCGAGTGGCTACTACAATCCCGACTCGTGCCTCTATAAGGAAGGAAACTGGCGGTCAGGCTATGGATGAGAGCCCAACCAAAAAAACCAAAAAAACTTAAATCCATATGTAGCTTCTGGGAACATACCTACAGGAATATGAGAATCACCTTTTGAAAACACTCCACTAAGATTCTCTTCTCAAACCAGCCCAAGAAGCTACTAGCTTTTGCACATAAGACTGACACTTTTCGAAGCAGCTTCTTATGTTTTCCCTTTTGAAACTAGCCTTACCCTTTCCTTTTGATGTTTTATCTTTTGAAGCTAGCCTTAGCCTTTCCCTTTTCTGTACAATCTATGACCCTTCTTATGGGCTAAAGGCTTAGACTTGTAGTCATAATATAGTTGCATCATCTAGACTTTGTAACAAAGCCATGTAGCTTTCGAGCACCATGGAACTTGATGCTTGTGATGAAAACGCTTGTATATAACTCTGCTGATGATATGTTTTTTCAGTAAAGGATGTTTCTATTTAGCTTATATCACTATTGTATGTAACTTGTCCCAATATTTATGTTACTTTTAGCTTCACGCTGAAGATGGGCTTTAAAAACTAACATCGTTTTACCTTTATAAACCTTCGTTAACTTACGTAATACTAGCTTTTGGTGGGCTGTGCATTGCACAGCCGAATAAATCCTAGTACTAACAAAGCAACAACAACAAAGCTGATGTAATATGGCAAATTCCATAGCACTTCGTGAAAGACTCATGCGATCACCTCCTCATTCCCATATATCAAATTCACCTCCATCTAATCTATATACCACACAAATAAAAGACATGTTCATGTATATATATACAGTTATATACATTATCTCGTTAAATTGATAAAATACCCGATCCCGACATTATATCTACTACATTATAAAACATTTGTTCCCTTCAATTTTTCAACTTTATACAAGTGAAAAATCCCAAAATACATCTATCACTTATCCTTAAATCAAATCTCAATCACTCATTTTTTTCTCTCTACTCAAATCTCAACTACTCATTTTTCTCCCTCATGCATAAATCATTTTATTCTTGTAATTCATTCAAAATCTTTTATCTCAAAAACCGTACATCGATAAATTATAATAATTATATGGGTGTTCTTAAAATTTCAATCTCTTCCATTAGAGATGTGATTCGATATACTTTTGACGAATTTTTAAATCCAATGATGGAGCACGTATGACTAACGCATTTAGCTATCACACTCTATGACCTATCACCTCCTATGGCTTATCATACTTTATGACTTATCACCCAATCATCTCACCGCCGCAACGCGCGGGTATTTTGTTCCGTTAATTTATAAAGGTTTTATTGTACATTATAAAGCATTTGGACCGTTGAATTTTTTCAACTTTTCAACAATTTCATTTTATCTCTTTACTCAAATCTCAACTACTCATTTTGTTTATCTCTCCTCCACAAATCATTTTATTCCTCAATTCATTCAAAATCTTTTATCTCAAAAATCGTATATCCATAAATTATAAAAATTATATGGGTGTTCTTTCATTAGACATGTCATTCGATATACTTCCGACGATTTTTTAAATCCAAAGGCGGAGCCCATACGACTAAGGCATTTGGCTATTACACTCTATGAGCTATCACTCCCACTATCTCACCGCCGCAATGCGCAGGTACTTTCTCTCGTATATTCTCAATAGGAATGGTAAGGAATAGACTAGATTATAACCCCTTCAACCTAATGTGTGATTTGTCTAAAAATTTAATAGAAACTTCTAACTTTATATATTTCATATGTACAATATATAAACGAGAAAAAAGTACCCGCGCGTTGCGGCGGTAATGTCGGTGATGGCGAGTGGTGATGTAATGGCGGTGGCAGTAATGGGGTAATCTACCTGACGGCTTCACCCTTAGCTGTACGGGCTTCGCTCTCGGATTTAAAAATTCGTCGAAAGTAAATCGAACGACCTCTCTGTTGAAAGAGCATGAAATTTTAAAAACACCCATATAACTTTTATAATTTATCGTTAAGTTGTATGATTTTTGAGATAAAAGATTTTGAATGAATTAGAGGAATAAAATGACTTTTGGAGTAGGGAGGAAAAAAATGATTGGTTGAGATTTGAAGAGAGAGAAAGGGTATTATAGTTATTTTAGATAAATATAGAATAAATTGAAGGGATACTTTTAGGAAGTAAATGTTAAAACTTAAAATTTAGACATAGGTTATTTGCTTTATAATATATATATATATAGGGGGACAATCAAATAAGAACAGTTTTAAAATAAAAACGGTGAGAACACCTTAAAAACATCATTTTGATGAATTAAAAGTCTATAAGACTGACATAGTGCATAACTAATTATCATTATTTAAGTGTTTAGCAACACATTAATTCATCAAAATCGAAAATACGTTTTTTGTTGGATGCATCATTTTGATGAGTATGCATCCAAGATGGATGCACAAAACAAAAAACATGATTATTTCGATTTTGACGGATGAATGTGTTGTTAAACACTTAAATAAAGATAATTAGTTCTGCACTATGTTAGTTTTATGGACTTTTAATGCATCAAAATAATGTTTTTAAGGTGTTCTCACCGTTCTTATTTTAAGAGTGTTCTCACCGGAGGGTTACCCTATATATATATATATATATATAGAATCAATAGAAATGACACTTTTGGGAAGTAAATGTTGAAATTTAAAATTTAGACAATGGCTATTTGCTTTATAATATAGTATCTCTAAATATATATAAAAGAGAAACCTTAATTCGTAATTGGAGAAGTATAGACCCTTAGATGAAGTTCAACTTTTAATTAGAGCCATTAAATCAAACGATGATGTCATATACCTTATTTAACTTTTTTAGATTTAAATTTATTTTAATAAATTTAATTTATTATTATTTACTTATTTAAGTTTGTAGACATTATTAGTTAATGTTTTTAATGATATAATGAACTTATATTTTTATATTTTATATCATTTTTAATCTTTAAAATTAGTTTTTATTCTGTTTACAATAAAAAAATTTTTTTTTAATGTAACACTTTTTTTTTTTATCTAATTATATCTTTGTATAGTTATTTTATCATATAACGAATAAAATTTGTTATAAGGATTTTTTTATATAGGATTTTTATCATATAACGTTTTTATTAAATAAATATTTTGAAAACCAGACTGGATGTCAAACCGTCCTTCTTAATAAAGAACTAAAAACAAATAAGGAGTAGTAAGTTATCACAATTATATATCAGAAAAGTAATTGGTATGAAAATTGCAATGATATTATGCATAATTTTAAGTTAGATTAACACAACATGCAATATATAGATTGATAAATGAATTGCTTAGTAATTCTAGTGTAAAACTATATTATTTGAGTAAAACGTTAAAACACAAGTATAATGACAATGCAGACATATCCAGATGAATGAAAGACATCCAATAAAACGAAAACCTTACTTAGCGAGACCTCTGATAGATGATGTATCCATTTTTCAACTGTCTGGTCACTGTTATCCGGAATCTAAACAACCACTAATGTAACTTCATGTTTTTCAGTGGTTTAATTATTATCTTGTGAAATATTTGTCAACTTATGATATTATAAAAAATTAACATATCATTAGTTATATATGTTTTCCGTGCGGGTAATAATCTACTAGATAATATAGTATAGATATAGATATAGATTTGAAGAAATTTATTGACAAAGGAGAAAAAGGAGATATAGATATAAATTCATTGGATGTCTAATATTGGATGTTACTCGTACTTACTTATTTTAAACTTTAGTTTGGGTGCATTATTTATCTACGTTTCCAATTTTTATACTTATATAACTTACTAGATTAGTCCCGTTGAACATTTATTTATTTGTTGTTTATTCCTCATAAATTATATATATTAAAATAGTCATAGAAATTTAGATAAATGATTATATATTATGAAATAAATGTTTGAATAGATTCAAGCAGAGAATTCGTACCAATCAATATTGCCACCAAAAATTTAAGACTTAAACTCTTACATTTGTACTCTTCTCTTATTTTGGACGCTACTATTTTAAAACATAATAACAAAATAAGAATTATGTAAGTGAAACTACATGTGTTAAAAATATGTAATAAATAAACAAAAGCCAAACTCCAAACTTAATTGCTCTTTCTTTTGTTCAATCAAATAAAATATGAAAGTTTTTTTCTTGCTAAATAAAAAGTGAAAAATAAAATTTGTTTCTTTTTCTCACTGACCAACTTGTTCAGAAAACCAAATAATTATTTCTGCATTTAAACTACTTTGTTTGTTTGCTTTTTTTTTCCCCAATGATCAGGCTCCAAAATAACCAATAAATATATACTTAATAATAATGATTAACTGTAACAAAATATGAACCTAAATTAAATGAAAGAAAAAAAAATTAGAATATAGTAAAAGGAATAAAAGGTGAACCTCAAAAATTCTTGTAATTAATTAAGCATCTGATTATCTAAATTAAAAATAAATCTTGAAACATTTAGCAACGGGTGGAAAATAAGTTGGGAATGATACAAAGTTGTGCGTTGCACTTTTATATTTTATTTCTTATTGTTAAACTATATACAGTAAAAACAACCGTAGAACTTGAGGTGAATTATTATATATCATATAATAAACGTTGATATAAATTTAAGTCTAAAAACATAAGCATGTCCACGTAAATAACTCGGTCAGATAATAATGATAACAACAACAGCAGTAATAATAATAAGGATTTATATGAATTAAAAAATTAAGAGGTGACGAGTTTTTCATTCAAGTTGGGTGTGAGACACCACAATAATAATAATAATAATAATAATAATAATAATAATAATAATAATAATAGCAAAAGTAAGTTATCCTAATAAATTATCGGTCAATCATAAATAATTATTTTTGTAAGTAATTTTTATTTATGTCATACCATTTTTAAAACAAATTTTTAATTAAAACTATTAAAATTAAATTACTAATATATTTAGAAAGCTAACCACCTAAAATATCTATAAAAAACAATAGAGCACATTGAGCTTTATAACTCGGATAAGAAAAGGAGAAAGAAAGAAATTGCTTAGTGTTGTTTTTCATGGATTTTAAGTTCCAATACCTACACGGTGTATAGGGAGGTTAAGATGTAGGCAGACCTTATCTCTACCTAAATAGAGAGACTGCATCCATATTTTAACTAAATGGTAGAAAAGACCCTACAATATTTTCATGAGATGAGGATCGAACCCATGATGTAATAGAATAATTATAAAATTTCGTACATGATCAGTACATGACTACATGCATATGTACGTTGTGATGGGATGATCTAAATGAGCTTACAAAGAGCTCTATAGTGAGTGATAACTTTGGTCAACAATTGGTTGGTGTAGTTAGGCACCTCCAAAGTTATACAGACCATATTTCGTATATTACCAACCAAGCCAATCATTTCAAGTTTTCAACACGTTGTTGATCGAGTGTTGTTTTGTACTGGGCTAGCTTGAAGTTTTAACGAGTTAATTGGTAAAATGGATATAATGATTCATATCAAGTGCAACATTTCCCATTAATAATATGTGTAAATGATGCAAGCAATGGAGTTTTTTACAAGTTAATTACCGATATACGTAGGTGTGTAGATGCATTTTTTTTTTTCTTTTGCAAAACTTAAAAGAGGTCATTAAAATACAACCCCACACTTAAGACATTCCAGCCACAAATTGATTCATCATCCATTCATCCCTGAATTTCCATATCCATACAACATGCAAGTTGACTTCATCTTTTTCGCAAAGCTTGATAACAAACCCACCAAACCACATCTTTTCACAAAATTTGCTTTCACATATAATAATAATGAGGGAAAGTGTATGCGCGTTGCGACGGTGAGATGGTAGGGGTGATTGGTCATAGGAAGTGATAAGTCATAGAGTGTGATAGTCCAATGCTTTATCTGTACGGGCTCCGCACTCACATTTAAAAATTTGTCGAAAGTATATCGAATGACATTTTTAATGAAAGAGCATGAAATTTTAAGAACACTCATACAATTTTTATAATTTATCGATATGCGGTTTTTGAGATAAAAAATTTTAAATAAAATTAGATGAATAAAATGATTTATGGAGGAGAGAAAAAAAAATGAGTGGTTGAGATTTGAGGAGAGGGAAGAAAATGAATTGTTGAGATTTAAGGGTATTGTAGGTCTATTAGCTAAAGATGCTTAAATTAGTATATAAAGAAAATAGGTATTTTAGGTACTTCAAATTATGAATTGAAATTTTAAAAAAATGAGAAGTATTATAGATTATCATTTTTTTTCCACTTTCGAACAGCAAATAATAATTATCAACTTGGAGACCCTTTTGTAGTATCTAAACAAGTGTTAGCTACAGAAATATACCTTAATATATCTATATAAACACTCATATATATATATATATATATTTAGTGAAAAATTATTTTGAGAACTCTTTTTTTACGAGAACCTTTGAGAACTTTTCAAATCAAGCTCAACCGATGATTATTCTTTACATGAAAATTGTTTTTTGATCTGAATAACTTATGTATAATTTTGAAGTTTATAATTGTGTAGAGGCATGAATTATCATCCGTTATACAATTATGTAGAGATTTAGATTCTTGATCACATGTGCACGAATATTGCTATGATTACATGTGATCGACTTGCATACATGTGATCATAGCAATATTCGTGCACATGTGATCAAGAATCCAAATCTTCACATAATTGTATAACGGATGATAATCCATGCCCCCACACAATTATAAACTTCAAAACTACACATAAGTTATTCAGAAAACAGTCAAAAAGCAATTTTCATGTAAAGAACAATCATCGGTTGGGTTTGATTTGAAAAGTTCTCAAAGGTTCTCACAAAAAAAGGGTTCTCAAAATAACTTTACCATATATATATATATATATATCATATATGTTATACTTGGCGTATACATTGGCATATACTTGTATACTACGTATAGGTGATCACCGGCTAGGCAATGTATACATCTATACTTGGCGTATAGGTAAATGAGTGCATGTTGCAAGGGAAATATTGAAATACCTTATAAATATCTAAGTAAACACTCACATACATCATATATGTTATGATTGACGTACGTATAAATTGGCATATAGTTAATAGTTCTATATATACTTATAGGTGATCACTGGCACCTACACGCCAAGTATAGATGTATACATAGTGTATAGGTAGTTGCCGGCACATATACACCAAGTATGGACCAACAATTGATATATATTTGGTCCCTAAACACTATACGTAATATATAAACCTATACATGGCTTAGATGCAACGTTTGATTATTGGAAAATTTAAGTGCCAAACGGGCGTCATATAAATTATTGTATCATTCCATTTAATTCATGTATTTTTAGTTTTCTTTTCCTGGATCTTAGGTTCGACTTTTAAATTACGATATAACTTTGAACTTTTAAATACATTTATAAATAAAATATAAGGATCATACATGTCTAAGCCACCAAATGTACAAGTTTGTTTTTATTGGCCGCTCATACATTCAACAGTTTTACAGGCCAACCAAGTATGGTTTTACTAAGAGGTCTTTGTGATTGCATTTTAAACTGATTAATTATCAGGTTATTACGTTTGTAAACATAAATAATTTTAAAAAGTGTTTGTACATTCATGATTTTTCAAAACGCAATTTTGAAAGCGCATAATCTATTTCGAAAATGTAAATTTTTTGTAATCGCAATACCAAACACCCCTTAAATGCGGCAAAATCATTATTAGAAACTTATTTATTCCGTCTCATATTAAATGTTCAATTGACTTATTAATTCTTATGCTTTCAATTTTGACCATAATTTTTTTTATTTGTATTATAATACACTTCATGTAAAATATATTGACGGATTGAATTTAAATATAGTTTTCACCGATATATAACTTTAATCAACTAATATATAAATACAAACAAAAATATATTTGGTCAGAATTGAAAGAAAAAGACTTGACAAGTCAAAATTGGACATTTAATATGAGACGGAGAGAGTATAAAATAACACTAGAGAAATGATATATCATCCTATTTAATAGCCTAAAAATCCGCCTAAAATCATAGTATGATGATATGTGTGGATTTCACTCATTCTATTTCTTAATTTATCATTTGATTTTAACACTTATCATCATCTTATAATCAAAAAGATTTTCATAACACTGATATCCTAATGTTAAGAAGAAGAAAAATAGTAATACAAATCATCTTTAATTGTGAATTATAAAAATAACTATATATCAATTAAAATTATTTTAATCAACTCACTTAAGTAAGCTAGTTGGTTACTAGCTAGTTTGCCTGAAAATGAGTCAGGATGAATTTTACTCTCCTAAGGTCTTAAGATTCGAGACTTATCAGAGTAGCATTTTTTTTCCACAGGTTTCAATGGGGATTTAGTCGTCAAAAGTGCTTTCTAGCGGACTCTCTCCGATAGAAATGAATTATTACTCGTAGAAATTTGACAACATGCCTAATCAGATAAATCAATGACTTCATTGCATCTAGTAAATTTAAAAGTCCAACCATCTTTATCATCAAAGACACCATTAAGGAAGCTTTTAATCTAGCTAGCTTCACTTTTTGAATTATCATAAGATTTCATCATCTTCTTTTTTCTTCTCTCATTGTTAATTTAACATTAACTAATTGGGTAAATTTCTTTTATGCATGTATTGAATTTATTGTAATTAAGTAAACCACAAAGGTGGTGGCCTAGTCAGAATTAGTGAAATGGAAACATCAAAACAAAACACAAACTTGGATGTCCTACAAAAGTTGTCTGATATAAAAAGATTTATATGAACAAACTTATGCCTCCACAAATATTTTCCTTAAATCACATTATTATTTTCTATATAACTTAGAGGTAGTTTTACTAGCTAGTATATATAATATATATATATATATATATAGGTTTTAGGTAAAATAAAACAACTATTAAAGTAAAACAAATAAAACAATATGTTTTTCTTCAGTAATAATCACTGTGCATCATGAAAATCATCGTACATTATTTGCTTCGTGAATCTTCATGCATCAATTTAACAATGATTTAAGGGTCAAGATCTTGTCTTATTTGTTTTACTTTAATATTTGTTTTACAATACCCAACCCCTATATATATATATATATATATATATATATATTGTATCCTGATAACCACTACCTACCAAGAATAATAGTCGATTCATGTCTTGTTTCCTCATAAAAAGTTTTAGGTTCTAAAGCTCTCGAGATAAACTTTGAAGTTGCCTAGGAAAAATTGTTTTAAAAGTTTTTTTTTTAACGGCAACTTTATTGGGATCAGTAACATGCATTTTCATATACCCAACTTTACTTTCAGAGGAAACACATACTAAAAAAGCCTATGTCACCATTATGGGAATATTTTACTTACATTAGGATTTGAACCAAAAACCTCATGTACCAATCCATGTATATATGGATGATTGGTAAATGTCTGAAAAGCGATTACGGGTTATCCTGCTTACAAATAAATTAAAAATAGATGAGTACTTCCATTCACCCGTTTCATTAATTAGTATCATGGTATTATTAGGCGATGGAGACTTGAAATATATGTGCAACTAAATATCTCCCTCATTAGAATCCCGCATCCATTGGCCCGAACTTTCTATAAATATCAATCTTGGATACCAAAAACATACACACCTCGACAAAACACAAAGTTAAACAATGTTGCAAACCAACACCTCCTTAACCTTTAAGGTTCGTAGACAAGCACCCGAGCTAATAACTCCAGCGGTACCTACACCTCGAGAACTTAAGCTACTATCTGACATTGATGATCAAAATGAGCATCGGTACCAGGTTCCAACAATTCAATTTTTTCCTAGGAATCCCGAAATGGAAGATAAAAACCCCGCGGCTGTGATCAGGGAAGCTTTGGCCAAGGTGCTAGTGTTTTACTACCCTTTTGCTGGCAGGCTAAGGGAAGGTTCGGGAAGGAAACTTATGGTGGACTGCACTGCCGAGGGTGCATTGTTTACTGAGGCGGAGGCAGACGTTACTCTTGAAGAGTTTGGAGATAGGCTTCATCCACCATTTCCTTGTATTGAAGAGCTCCTTTACGATATCCCTGGCTCCAATGGCATTCTTGACGCGCCGTTGCTATTGATTCAGGTGAAGCTAGCTAGCTAATTTCACCTAGATACTCTTAATTTGGTTACTAATTATTTCTAGAGTAGAAATTTAATACAGAAGTTCAAAGTATATATTTGAGCAATCATATTAGTGTCTAATTTTAAATTTGCTATCGTAATTATAACACAAGTATAGAAAATCATTGATATATATATAGATCACACATATAAAAAATATAGTTCTTGTATTCTACTATGCAAAAACAAATTAAAGGAGAACCACAAGCTAGGAGTCTTTTATTTATCATCAAGTTTATTACGTGGCATTCAATTGACGACGTAACCTTTTACAATGACTTCCGAAGTGCTTGGGCCTTTGAACAATAGAATTGGGTTTAACACCCATCACATCGTACTATTTGAAAACCCAACATGTAATGTATGGTTACTTTCCCTTATAAAGTTACGATAAAGTTATAATAATTGAGTTCTCTTTCCTAATTTTTCTAACAAAACAACCTTTGTAATATTTATTTTCATTCTTTGAGGAGGACTTTTGGTGTTGAGTGGGACCGAGGGTACATTGAAATTGATATGGAAAAACCAAGTGTTATTATTAAGGCATTAAACGAGTCGAATTCCTGTAAGTTAGTTGAGTTTGACTCTGTCCCGAGCTTTATAAAAAAATCTAGAAATATTATAATTTGATAACTTAATATTTTCTTCTATATGTGAATCAGAAACATTAAAATCATGTTATGGTATACTACTAATTAATAGTAGCTATTAAGTTATATACATTTTGATTTGATGTATGAATCATATTGAAAATAAGTCATGTAATCTTATCATTTTACTACAGATAAATTCAACAATATTAATCTTATGTTTACAGGTGACTCGTCTTTCATGCGGAGGTTTTATCTTCGCTTCACGAATGAATCATACCATGTGTGACGGACAAGGAGCTATGCAGTTCCTGATCGCACTGGGTGAAATTGCCCGATGTGCATCTCAACCATCCATTTTGCCCGTTTGGGAAAGGGAGTTGCTTTTTGCAAGAGACCCGCCACATGTAAATTTTACTGATCACCCCGAGTACAAGGAAAAACCCAACTCCAAACACCCCCAATTGAAGATGGATGATCAGATGACCCAAAAAACATTTCTCTTCAGACCTTCCGAGATATCAGCTCTTCGTAGGTTCGTTCCAGATGATATAAAAACTTGTACTACTAATGAGATTCTAACCGCTAGTATATGGCGTTGCCGTACCATTGCCTTAGAACCTAATCCAGAACAAGAGATGCGTTTCATGTTCCCCGTGAATGCACGTGCTAAGTTAAACCCTCCTTTGCCAATAGGATACTACGGAAACTGTGTGGTTCATCCATTAGTGAGGTCAACAGCTCGAGACCTGTCGACCAAACCATTAGCCCATGCATTGAGACTTGTTATGAGTGCCAAATCTATTGTGACCGAAGAGTTTGTCAGGTCAACGGTTGACCTATTGGCTATTAGAAGGTGGACGTCTTTAAACTTTGAATCGACGTATGCAATCTCAAACCTGACTAGAGTTGGATTCAATGAAATAAATTTCGGGTGGGGAAAAGCAACTTATGCAGGGCCTGCTTTTGGGGGATTTGCTTTCAACCCAGAAATCTTTAGTTACTTGGTGTCTTCTACAAACAGCAAAGGCGAATCGGGAATCATGATATCGTTATCCCTACCAAAAGCAGCAATGGAGAAATTCATGAAAGAACTCAATAAAATGTTGATATATGTCCAATAACGTACTAGCTAGAAGCTCTTCCAAACCTTAATTAGCCCTTTTTATTTTAAAAAAAAAAAAAACTCATCAATCATTCCAATATATTGTTTTGCATATCTGTTTTTGTGATATTGTATACATTGTCTAAATTACCAAACAATGTGTAATTCCTCCTGTACTTTTTTTATTGATGGAAATACTCCGTTATATTATAAAATCTTCTTCATAAAAGACTCAAAAAACTCCTAGTATATGGTAAAAAGACGGAAGATTGAAGATGATACAGATGCCATTCTAAATGGGCCTGATCAAAACACCTACAAACCCATTACAGATGCAATTCATGTTTTGAACTGTATATCGAGATCGGGCCCAAACCCAGCCCAACCTGGCAGAACCCAAAAATGATGGAATGTTAGACCGAAAATGATGCCCACACCGAAACTTGGGTGGTCGTACGTGTTTGGGTTAACCGAGACTGAAATGGACTAAAAATGAGATAGTTTTGGTTGGGTAATTGAATGAAACCTCATGATCCATGTATCATTTGGTACTCATTAATCATCCAACATTCTCAATCACTTAATAATCTCCAGGTTATGAGATAGTTATATGTGAAAATAGCGGGAAAAAAATATGAAAAAGAAAATGAAAAATCAACCTAATAAATCAACCTAATAAAATGAATATGTCAAGTGTTACCATTAAAGGAAGAGATTAAAAGAGAAAATGTATGGAATACACTTTTCATGTGATGAAAGCTATAGGTAGATTATTATACTGATGTATATATCATTTTCCATATTAAAATAAAAAATTTTGGACCGTTGGAGGGGAAATGGAACAACTATATGCTCCTCGAACCACACTCCAACATTCACGGCAAACTTTGCTCTGTTTCTTTGCCACACCGTGTCTCACACTGTCGGTAGCGGTATCATCGCATGGCTGTATGTTTACCAATATTGGTATTATCCAATGCCATTACTAAAAAAAAATTTATTTAAATATTGCAATATCATTAAGCCTCAAAGTTATGAACGGTGGCACTGTTCCGTTGGTTTATATTCCGTCCCGCATCACTATTTGTATTTTATCATATCGGATCCCGTTCGGGTTCTATTATTTGGACGTTGACACTGTTCTATTCGTCCATATTAAACCTCGCACTATTCGGATTTTGCCATATCGAATCAGATTTTTCTTCGTTTTTGCACAACTTTTGTTTTGTGTTCTTGACTAATATATTGGGCGCTGACACTATTTCATTCGTTCATCTTACACCTCGCATCACTATTCGTATTTGGCATATTGGATATTGTTTGAACTTTTTTCTATTTGTATTTCTTGATTTCTTCGGAGTTTTTTATTTCTTTTATGTATAGAACTAATATATTAGAAACTTTTATATATTTTCACGTCATAAACTTTTGGGCATTACTCTTACATTTATTTTGAGTTTGTTTACCCTTAGTTTTTTTCTCTTTCTATATTCTTTATTTTTGACTTTATTATACAAACAAACCTATATGTTTCATATCGAATATTTTACGGCGTACCAGTAGTATTGTTCTTAAATACATATAAATTCGATATGACAAACATCGTAATAAAACATATCTATAATATTAGTGCTTTTGGTTCTGCTTTTGATTTTTAGTGATTGTTATTTTTTTTTTCCTAAACTTTTTTTTACCGAATATAAAACCGCATCAATAACAAACACAAATATGATAACTGAAATCCCGCAACAAAAACCGCATCAATAATAAACACAAATATGATAACTGAAATCTCGCAACGCAGGAATGCAGGATATACACTTCCTAGTTTATAAATAAAAAATGAGATAGTTGTATTTGTCATAAATTAAGTTACACGCGTTGATATAATAATAAAAGGTGGCGGTAGTATAATTGGTATTCGTATATTATAAAAAATAAAAAAATAAAAAAAACTGCACCACTATATATTTGGCATTACCAATCTTGGATACCAAAAACATACACAATGCTGCAACCCAACAACACCTTTGTGGTTCGTAGACAAGCACCCGAGCTAATAACTCCAGCAGAACCCACACATCGAGAGCTTAAGCTACTATCTGACATTGATGATCAAGATGAACTTCGCTGCCAGGTTCGATCAATTCATTTTTTTCCTAGGAATCCCGAAATGGAAGATAAAAACCCCGCTACCGTGATCAGGGAGGCTTTAGCCAGGGTGCTGGTGTTTTACTACCCTTTTGCTGGCAGACTAAAGGAAGGTTCGGGCAGGAAACTTATGGTGGACTGCACCGCCGAGGGTGCATTGTTTATTGAAGCGGAGGCAGACGTTACTCTTGACGAGTTTGGAGAAAGCAGGCCTCATCCGCCATTTCCTTGTTTGGGGGAACTCCTTTATGATGTCCCTGGTTCTAGTGGCATTCTCGATTCCCCGTTGCTATTAATTCAGGTAGCTATACTAGCTAGCTGGGCGCTTACTCTTTGGTTACTCCATGAAAGATTTTTTAAAAATATATAACATCCGTATAGTATGTTTAAAATGATATAAACTACCAATATACTAATTAAATCAATATACAATATAGTTCTTATCGACACATGCATGACACGCTATTAATTTAAGTAATAACACCAATTGAACTCATGTATGTGTTTATAGTTATTATATGTTCAAAGATTTACAATGGATTAAAATAGTTATAATACTTAGGGACGGATTTATCTTGGGGCAATGTGGGCAACTGCCCCATTTTCATTTTAGTATAATGTAAAAAAATTAAAAAAGTCTAAAAGTATGCTTGAAAATTTTCCTTTAAAACATAAATGAAACCAAAAAGATGTTAACAGAATTACGAAAATATGTTTTAGATAGTTAAAAGCTTATTATTTGAGTCAATCACAATGAACAATCAGTTTATATTTTCATGGTGGTTGCTTTTGGGTGTTGGAGGGGATAAGGGTAGGGAAGATGCCCACAAGTTTTCAAAGTTTACATTAACTTTTGGTTTTGTTTTCTTTTAAATCCTTATACTTTAGTGAAATGATTATATATGACCATTTTAGTTTGTATTTTTAGTCTTATAGACAACATCTTTGATCAGCAGCCCCTTAGACTTTAATTTATTGTATGCTTTTCTATACTTGCTTATTAAAAATTATCCACTAATCTTGAAAGTTTATAAGATTTGGGACATGCAATTTTACGTTTTTGCCCTTTCTCACCCCTTTAGTCTTCTCTCTCCCAGTAAATATCTTTCAATAAATACAAATAGCCTTCATCAAAAGCAGACACATTAAACATTAATATCTGTCTTCTCTATACCCTAAAACACACACAACATATTCATATGGAGTCGGGAATTATGGCGTTACAGCGTCTATTAATATGGATCGCGATCAAGCAAAAGTCATAATTAACGAGATCAAAAGATTTCAAGATCAAGAAGAGATCGTAATCAACGATATTAAAAGATTTTAAGACTATAACAATCGAAACTCTTTCAATCATATCCGCCGCAACGCACGGGTAATATGCTCGTTTATTTATAAGAAAAACTACTAAAACATTAACAATAGTTCATAACTGTAACCTTTTTTCCTTTTGAAATAACCATAGTCTTAAAATTGTTAACTGCAACTAAACGCTAATTTTTTAAATTGTTTCTTAATGAATATTGACATTTTGAACAAAGATATATTGCTTTTTAAAGTAAATTCGTAAGTAAAGTAATTAAATTTTCGTAAATTGGTACTCGTTATTAATTCTTGCAAACTAGATCATTATATAGAAAACTATAGAGTTTAAAAGTTACTATATCATCTAGATATTTAAACTAATTAATGAGTGTACTTTTCGAAATTATAGTATAACATATCAAACTGACTCGCCTTAGGCATTAAATATTTGAGGACTAATCATGACTATAACATACAACTTCTAAATTTGCCCCCTTGCAATAAGTTTTCTGACTCCGTACCGTTCAAATATCATCTCCCATCTTTGTATTGGCTAGCTAGCAATCTTTGGTTCTAATGGATAGAGATTCTCTAAAGTTGTATCAACTTTATAAATGAAGTTAGACAATCTTTAACCATTAAATTATCAAGGGTTAAGATTCAAAAAACAAATATGAATCTTGACATTTGATTTTAGTTTAATGGTGAATATCTCTCTAACTTTACCAATAAAATTCCTTATCCAAATTATAATGTTTGTTCAAATAAAAATTTCAAATTGTACAACGAAGTGCCGTAATTAAGAAAACTAACGAGTCAAACTATCATAAGGTGAAACTATTCGTAAGCTATTCGAAAGTGGCTAAATCTTTGTTTAATTTTTTTATCTTAAGTACGTGAATGTCTCTAAGTTATGTTCGTCTAAATCATAATCTAAAACGCATAGGTACATGAATACAAACCAAACCCCTATACTTGTATTATTATCTATCTAGGGGTTGTAAAACAAACATTAAAGTAAAACAAATAAGACAAGATTTTGACCCTTAGATCATAGTTAAATTGATGCACGAAGATTTACGAAGCAATTGATGCACAATGATTTTCATGATGCACGATGATTTTCATAGAAAAAAAACCTATTGTTTTATTTATTTTACTTTAATACTTGTTTTATTTTACCTAAAATATATCTATATAATCATTATTAGCATCAAGGAAACGAAGGACATATTTTTGGAAAACTTTGTACCGATGGTATAAATTTTGAAATGGATGGTATGTTCGTCAAGAAGCTTTGTAAAATTAATATACTCGTCATTCCCAAAACTAAACTAGACTTTGCCAGATGACCAAAATCGGGCATTGACACAACCGGTCTTCCCTTAGGTGGCTTACCTTTCGACATATAGCATGAGACGGTTGGAACAAGGTAAGGATGTGCATGGTTTGGTTGAAACCAGCTAAACCGATTAAATCAAAACAGTCGGATGGTTTGGTGGGTTGGCATCAAAAAATTAGACCCACGGTTTGGTTTCTCCTTAAACCGTTCTTATGGTTTAGTTTATGGTTTTAGAGGTAAAACCAACCATTTAAATCAAACCGAAGCATTAGATTAATATATGTAAACATAATCTTATTTTTATAATTTTATTATTTTGTGATATTAATCAGATTTTAATATTGTTTTATATTATGAATATTAATACTCATCGTCCCAAATTGAATGTTCTATTTTGACTTTTGAAGTATTTATTTCGCAACTTTGATCGTAAATTGTTTCGTGTGTGTTATACAATAAATGATGTAAATATATATGTATAGACTGAGTTTTAGATATATTTTTCATTGATATAAATTTCATTAGATATTATATAATACATTCAAAAATACTTATGGTCAAAACTAGAGAAGAAAAACTCAATAAGTCAAATCTCAACATTAAAATTAGGACGTGGAGAGTATTTAATATGAGTACTTGTCACTGATTTTACATTACTACATAGTTTTATTCTATTGAAATTTAAAAGATAATCACTAAACTAGTCAAGTCAAACCAACTTAATTGGTTCTCACTAGTGTGGTTGGACACATTATAATGGATAGTTTGGTTTAGAAAAACATCAAAGCAATTATTTAGGTTTGTCTAAATCTTAAGATAAAACCTCACAAATTGGGTCATGCACAACCTTATTTAAAGGCTGATATTTCAAACACTAGTCTGTGACATAAGTTTAGCTTTTCATTTTCCCATCTTATTGTGCATTGTATGTGTGTGTTATTTTATTTTGAGGCGGCGGCAAATGGAGTTAATATTGCATGCAATATGTTGAAAACTTGAGTCGTATAACCATACTCATTAATGTTTATATTTGGCATTTATTGTGTGTAGGGATGAGCATGGTCCCGAACCCGGACCGGTAAAACCCAAAACCCGAAAAATGCACAAACTAGGAACCGAAGACCGACCCGATCAGTGATCGGTTCGGTTCGGTCTAACCCAAAAATTATCGGTTCGGTCTCGGTTCTACCCGATTAGACCCGTTTTTTGACATGAACTTTGTTGGGCTATAAAAGTTGGGCTTCATCCCACCTATATGTATGTGACATACATCAACATAAACAAGAAACAAAATACGCATCAACAAAATACAAAATTACAAAGCAGAATTTAAGTTACATTATGTAACCAAAAGAAACAGAAGAACGAGAACAATAAAATTACATTTCCAAATTTCCATTTCATTCCATGACATTGTTCTTGTAATATGATTTTCGAAAGAAAAAAAAAATGAAGGAAGATTGTGGTAGGTTTTTTTTTTTTTTTTTGTTAAGTTGAATATTAAGTGGTATTTAAATATTCAGTGCGTGTGTATGATCAGATCGACAGATCGAAAGGTAGAGGGAAACGTCTAGTTTTCCAAAACTAAAACTAAAACTTATTAGTTTAATTTTTATAGATAAGATTTGGCGAATCCTTTATACATATCAGTATAAAAACGAGAAAAGCCTAACCCAATACCCACAACATACATATTAGTGTTATTTCCGGGGTTTTTTCGGTCTCTGGGTTTTTACCGGGTTTGGACCGAACCGACCCGAGAACCGAATATACCTTAAACTAGGAACCAAGGACCGGACCGTTTGGCATCCGGTCCGGGTCGGGTAGGTCCGGGTTCGGTCGGTCTTAGGCCGGTTTTCGGGTTTCCGGGCTTTATGCTCATCCCTAATTGTGTGGGGCCATCATGGTAGACCCATTTTCAAAATATCATACATATATTATTTATTTATTCATAGTTTAAATCTTATACAGGTGTATTTAATTCACTAATATAAGACTTCTCACCAACAAAATATAACTAACTTTTGCGTATTTTACTCACTAGTATAAGACTTCTCACTAACAGAATATAACTAACTTTTGTGTATTTAATTCACTAGTATAAGACTTCTCACCAACAAAATATAACTAACTTTTGTGAAGTTAAACAAGGAGTTGTACTTTATCATAAAAATTCATATATTAGGTTGTAAATGTATTTTCATTGATATCATTTTTATCAATTATTATATAACATAAACAAAAGTATTTATATATGGTCAAACTTTGAAGAAAATAAAAACTCAAAAAGTCAAAATATGATATTTAAAATAAGAGGAAAAGAGTATATAATATAGTAAGAATGAAAAAATAAAAATGATAGGATAATATTTAATATCATTATATATAATTTATAACTATAATTATTAGATAATAAAGATTTGAACAATGTAAAAAGTAATCATATATTTACTAAACAAAAGTATTTTATATTGATTTTTAGAAAAGGTTGTATCAGTATCAATATCAAATACTTGTGTAGATATATGTATGTGGTTATGTATAAAGAGTTCCATTTAAACCAAGGCATTTTCTGCATCATCCTAAAAAAAACTCATTCTTAATGCTTTCAGCTTTTTGATATCAAGCTTAGGTACCTTCAACAATGAAATTTATGTTACGATCTGGGACCCTTATCTAAAGCCAGTAAGGTGGAAAAAGGGTCTTAGAGTGCTGCTATATGAGATAAAGCATATTAGTAAGCGATTGAGGGACGACGAATGCCTACCCTCAGAATAGTATGCATTCTAGTGATTCGACCTGAAGTTACAAACTTATCTTATCTATAGAAAGAAGTTGTATTCCTTGTCCGACTATCCTATCCTCAAAGACAACCTTCTATCTCTTACGCTTGTGCCTTTAGAATATCCCTTCCTATCTTTCATCCTAGCTCTCGAGCTCTTACTCTAGCTTTCATTTGAATTACTGATTCAACCCAAGATTGATATTTATATATACTTGTATCATTAAACTTACTCAAGAAGAGTTACATGTAGAACCGAAATAATTATAAAATAAATAACAAAAGGTGTTTAATAACAAATTGCTCAAAACACTCAAGATTTCTGATGCTTTCACCAAAAATCTTGTGTTTAGATTTGCTTAGGTAAACAAATTTTGGGGTGGGATGGGGAAAACTTTAGAAATGATTATAGAATACTCTAGTTAAACTATATATATAATCATTTAATGACCCATGCATCCCAAATAACTTAAAAAGGAAAAACCCTGTTTGTTTGTTTCGTTTGCTCGCTTATTTAATTTATTTTTAAACGGTAAATTTGGACTCAACTGTAAGAGTGTCTAAGAAAAGACTATATTGTTTGGGTAAATCATGAAACTATTGATTTATATACTAACATCATGTTATGGTATACTACTACTATCAACTTTTCAAGTTTATTACATTTTGATTTTATGTTTGAATCATATATAATCGAAAAAGTCATGTAATTATCATTAAATTACATATCATTTCAGCGATTAATCTTTTGTTTATAGGTGACTCGTCTTTTATGTGGAGGTTTTATTTTCGCTTCACGAATGAATCATACCATGTGTGACGGGCAAGGAGCGGCACAGTTCCTGATTGCATTGGGTGAAATTGCCCAAGGTGCATCTCAACCATCCATTTTGCCCGTTTGGCAAAGAGAGTTGCTTTTTGCAAGAGACCCGCCATGTGTGAAATTTATTCACCCCGAGTATAAGGAAAAAACGAACCCCAAAGACTCCCACATGAAGATGGATGATCAGATGACCCCAAAAACATTTTTCTTTGGACCTTCCGAGGTCTCAGCTCTTCGTAGGTCTGTTCCAGATGATATAAAAAATTGTACTACTTATGAGGTACTAACAGCTAGTATATGGCGTTGTCGCACGATTGCCTTAGAACCTAATCCTGAGCAAGAGATGCGTTTTATGTTTGCTGTCAATGCACGTGCTAAGTTGAACCCTCCTATTCCTGTAGGATATTATGGAAACTGTGTCGTTCATCCATGTGCGAGTTCAACAGCTCAAGACTTGTCAAACAAACCATTAGCCCATGCATTACAACTTGTGAGGAAGGCCAAATCTAGTGTATCCGAAGAGTTTGTCAGGTCAACAATTGACGTATTGGTTATTAGAGGGCGGCCATCTTACAACTATGATTCCACATATGCAATCTCAAACCTAACCAGAGTTGGATTCGATGAAATAGATTTCGGGTGGGGGAAAGCAACTTATGGAGGGCCTGCCTTTGGGGAATTAGCTTACCGCCCGGATGTCTTCAGTTACTACGTGTCTTCTACAAACAGCAAAGGTGAATCTGGAATCATGATATCCTTATCCTTGCCAAACTCTACAATGGAGAAATTTATCAAAGAGCTAAATAAAATGTTGATGTAGTAGAAGCTCTTCATTACCTTTGCATCAAAAAGAAAATATGCATGTTTGATTAGAATTGTTTGTTTGTATGAAAAAATATGTGTTTTTTGCGATATTGTATGCATGGTCAAAATTACCAAACAATATGTACTTTCGTACCAATAATTGCAATTATTTGCATGATTTAGTTATAGTTAGGGAACTGAATTCATACTTGAATCAAGTAATTAAGACAAATAACAGACGGCAGCAAAGTAGGAAAGTATAGAAAGATGGCAGATTTGTTGTTACTTGGAATTTAAACCTTTATGATAACTTCTAACATTAATAATAAATGAAGAAAACTGTGTGAAACCTGTCAAAATGAACTTTATATCACTAAAGAAAATCATTATAATCATCTAACAGTAAACACATGAGTAAGGTTTGTTGCTATGATAGTCACTAGTAAAAATCAGCCTAAACTACTGACTTATACATCAAACAATGAAAACTATATATACATTCCACTGAAAGCTTACCGCAAACTCTACTTGGTAAACAGTCCAAGAAGACGAACAAAGACTTGAAGCTACACAAATTTTCATCTCTAAAACTTCTAAGATAATCGCAAGTACATCAACCCCGACCAAAACCAGAAAATCGGTGAATTGTAGCTACCGCCAGCTGAAGATACGAGATCTTTTTGAATTCTTTACCCCATATCCATCTGTAGAATCTGATCCGCTTCCATCATCATCTGATCCATTGTTGGGAAGGAGTTTGATTCTGTTGGCATTATTGATCATCCATTCAGTGAATTCAGGGGTAGATGCCAGCTCAGCAACCGATTCTCTGGTTGATTTTTCAGTGAATTCCACCCATTCTTTCTTGGAGAACTTCTTTCTATTTGGGGTCTTGTGAAACGTCGAGTAAAAATCTTGTTGACTTCCGGGTGACCCTCTATCTACTGATGCATTGATTATACCTACATCATCAAAATACATTTAATGACCATACTGACCAAATTGTGCTAATAACGATGAACTAATGTAGTGATAACTGATAACTAAAGTGAAACAGACAAATATTATCATTTTTATTTCTATGAAAAAGAGTAGTTACAATATTCAGAAGGAGGATTAAGAAAAGTATTCAGTCTCTTTGTCAATAATGGAAAGTAGGTAATTTTTTGTCAAGACAATTCTCAAGAAATGAGGCATTGCAAACTTCTTGATATGGACAAGTGTTTTTTGGTCCCAAATCGATTAAGAAAGAAAAAGATGTAAATTTTATGGGAGATCTAAAGATGTGTCCACTAGAGGTAGCAATGTCGACCTACTTGCTTATGTACACATCAACTAGTAAGTTTTATCAACATGTCAAAGTAGTAAAAAAAATTGAAGCTAAAAAATAAGAAAAAAAGGGTTCACATGGGCATCCAGGCATCCAGCTAGTAGTAGAATGCGTATTTTAATTAGTAAAAATTCGGAGAATAGCGTAGCTTTGAATTTGAAGTAGTATATCTTTTTACCCATAGTTAACCTGTTACCCAACTCCACTACCCACTCATTTTACCACCTCTAGTATCCACTCTCAGTTATGATTCCCAAAGATAGCATCAAGCGACAAAATGGATACTGTATGAATATAGTGTAACAAGTTGCCAATAAAGAAAGATGTTAATATTTTTATGGGGTGTGTACCTTTGACTGGGGAGTCAGACCAGGCAAACGAATTTCTTGGACCGTCCCATGGACTTCCCAACGGGCTAAACTTTTTGGGGCGGCTAAGGAATTCAGCGCCTCCAACTTTTGGTGTTTTTTGTCCACTATGTTGCCACAGCTTCAGTCTCCTGGATGATGTTGGAACCCTACATCAAATAATAGCATATTGGTCGGACAACAAGATCTTACAATTCAGTTGGTCAACTACTTCGAACAAGCAATTTAAGAATAAAGAACAGTTTACAACTCCGTAAACTATGATTGACATTACAAAGCTGTTTATATCTGCGTTTTAGAAAGTGATTATGTGATATACGCTAGCAGATAAGAACTATAAAGGACATTGCTATATGTTTGTTAAAGATTGAGAGACCAAATTGTTAGTGATTGGAACATCCAACTGGTTAAGGAAACAAGGATGCATAGTTAGCTTTAGTTTACCCTCGGAAAATCATTTGTGTTGCACCCAATACTAAAATTTAGTCCAAAATTGATTATTTGACTCTTAAAGTGCTAAAATATAGATTTACAGTATCGGTTTATCAGAACAATAAAAACTGATTATTAAAACCTAAGATAAGCAATTTCAAAACACAATCGAAAACATACATTTAACAGGATAAAAATCAAACCCACAACATTATTTGCTATAACGAATAAGGATAATGCATTTACAGACCACCCGAGTATCCAAATTCCAAAACTAACATACCACAAAGGTCACTCAGATATCAAAACAGCATTTTAGGCCACCCAAGTATCAATTGTTTAGCTTATGCCAAAACTAGCATGAAACTTGACAAAAATAATTACAAGTCTAAGATGCCCATAACTTCAAAGCTTTTGCCAATATAAATTTGTAAAGTTACAAAATTCCACTTAAAATTCTTAGAACGTTTTCCTGCAATCCATATACAATTGAACTTTTCAAGTACATTCAAAAATCGTCCTGTCAGCCTACAGCTCTAGATGTGTCAAAAGCTATAAAGTTTCATGAATTTTGCTATTTTACAATTTTCCAAAACAAAACTGATATGTGGGCGGCCTGTCACGCTAAGTACACTTGATATTTGGGTGGGCTTAGTACAACCTTTTGAACACATGGTGGACAATTTACACATTATTCCAAAAGAAGAAGATATCGGAATAAATGGGTCACGTATGCTAAAGACATGTAAATTCTACATGATAGCTAGCCACAAAGCAACTTATAATACTTGTGCTCTTAATAATTTTTGATGATCAAAATTTAGGACTATAGACACACTTGCTGTTTAACAAAGGTACCAAAAATCAGAATACTGTCACGTTATCCTCAATTTGACATCAGAGGAAGTTACAAGAGAAAAGCAGGGAAATATAGAACTTACTCATCATTGCACCACTGAATAGAACTAATTGCATAATATAGTGCCAAAGATGACCCGACTGCTGCCAATGCCAATGGAGTGTCAATAGAGCTCTGAAAAGGAACCAAAAGGTTAAGAAAGTCCGAGGAACAAACTTCAATCTAGAAAATTACACATGAAAGATAGTATAACACGAAGAGTAGAAAATGCTTCAGCTTTTTGACCTAGGCATATCAAAATAAACAGTGATCAAATGAACATTACTGACCAGGAATATGGAAGTGACTGCAATGACACGCATAGCCCATTTTATAAATAGGGCCACGTCCTCATCAACATCTCCATCTTCTGAAATAATATATTTGCGCACCAGCCAATAACCGAGGCTGGCTCCTAAAAGAATGATTGAAAGCAGCAGAAACACCGAAACCTGCAAAATTGGCACAACTGTTAAAAACAGATACATCCACATGATAAGGTCATGATTAGTAGCATTTACACCTTGCTTATATTTTAATGTTTATTTCTTTTTTGGTAATGTAAACACTGTAGTGTTTTGTGTTTGGTAGCTAAAATAATAAACATTTAAAGAGCATTTTTTGTATTTAATACTAAAGAAAGAAATACAAAATGTTTTTTTAACTTGGTTTAGAAAACCTCAACCTCATTGAAGTAAATTATTCAAAATTTGTTTTTGTCACTAACACATTTTGTGAACAATAAAAATCAGCATTGTAACTGTCTCTTAAAAAATAACAAAATTTGCTGAACAAAATCTTCCAGAAATGTAGTAAGTTATTATACATCAACTGTGCGTCCAATTTACTTATCTCTTAAAAACATGACCAACAACACAAAATTATCAAATGTTGCCCTTTACCAAATCTTATTTGGTCCCGTAAATGTGTTTCAATTCAAAAAAATACTCCACCATCCCATATTTTATGGGCATATATCTTTTTGAGCGTACTGGAATACGATATATACCTAGATGGTAAGCTTTTTTATCCAGAATTACCTCTGTGCCAATTCTTTATAAATAGTAATCATGACATATTGGTTCACAACATGCCTCCACTTTATTAAAGAAAAACTTACCGGGTTTTGCATCTCTTGACTGAATCCAAAATTTGCAAGTATTGAATTGACAAACATTGCGACATAGTGAACAAGAAAAGATCCTGCACCAAGCTGAAAACGATGGAAAACAAAGTAAAAAACAACATTGTAACAAAAACCATAATGGAACTTGAATACCAGAGTGGCAATATATAACCATCACAGCTATGATCAACAAATAGCTGAAACAGAAACTAGGTCAAATGGGCAACAGGTTAAAAGTCGATGTACTTTTAGTGCAACCGACCTCTCAAATCACTTTGCTCAAAAAATTTAGAGTATTACTATAATAATATACTTTCTGTTAAAATATTTACACATCCATTTTTTATATAAACATTTAAAATAGAGAGACTGGTCATTGAACTACCTATTCTGCCCATTCTGCCACTTCTAACTATTACTAATGAACTCCAATTATCTAAACTTCATACTTAAGGCTTTTGCATACATATAAAATAGCAATATAGCATATCTAGATTGATCAATACACCTTTGATCGACGTATTTACTATTTTACTCAAACAATGGCCACAGTCAAAATAACAATAAGCTTATTAATATGGTAATTACACTGATGCAAAAAACTCGAACATAATACTCTATTTTTATTGCGCAATGGAGATGAATGCAACTTGAAGAGTTGAAGGACACTTACCAGTGATGTATACATACTTAAATAGAAGGCACTTTTCCTGCCAGTAGGTAATAACTTCATCCCCTGTCCAATATCAAAGACCGTATAGTAAGAATTAAGAAATATAATTATTCAAACAAGTGAACGAATAGAATACCATTTGTTAGAACTCCAATGGCCATATAAATATATAAAAACATATCATAACTCTGTATATTTGGCAAAATCTAATGTGGCAAAAATTGTTAAGATGTACCTGGTACAGTAGTATGAGAACAACAGCTAAAACTCCAATCGCCATAGAACTGGTATAGTAAAATGGGACCCAGTTGCTAACAGTAGGTGCCAAGAATAGTAACGCAATTCCCATTATAAGCAAGATGTAGCGCCATCCTTGTGACACTGCAGAGTACAACAAACTAAATGTCAAAAGATCACATATAGACAGGATTACAACTTCTTAAACTATCAGGATTGACCTTTACTTGCAAACTCATAAACTTTCTTGTAAAAATGCCAAAAAGACACTATAAGATTCATAAACTATCAGTTTTGGACAGGGTTCCACCGTGCGGTAATATTAATTTAAAAAACAAGTACTTGGCATCAATTGTCCAAAATCAACCATTCTTAAAACTTTGTGGAAATACATATACACTTTAAAAAAAATGTATACTTGCAAAAATGATGGCTTGATAAATGTAGACAAACATCTGACCTTCATCAAGCGTGACTGTTACAGAACCGGAAACGCCATCAACAAACTTCACATCAACAAATCTTTGCTCATAAGGTGACATAATGGAACTCCATAACCCCTTATGAATAGTTCTCCAATCATCCTTTTCACACTGGCATGAACCAAGAGAAGCATTCCTGCAAATTAGCTCAAAGATTAATGAAGTGGGAAATAAAATAACAAAGACAACCACTACACATGAGGCTTTTCAAACATTACCTATGAATGGTTTGATTTAGGTTATGCTTTCTTTAAATGTGTTGAATGAGTCACATAAGCAAAAAGGAAAACGTGTCAAACTGTTTATAACTTCTCCAATAGTGTATTTTTAGCGTAAACAACCTCCTAACTCGTATACAAAAAATTAAGTTAATTTGTAATAATATGGTCTTGGTAATCAAAATCACCTACTCAATATCTACACAAAAAAGTGGACATCAGAAAGTTGTGTGGGTGAGAGCCAACCCTACCAAAGCCACCTAATCCCAGTCAAACTTGTTTTGACCCATTATCTAACCTACCCATGTTGCAGTCTCTAACAACTACCAACAAAAGCATAAGACTGAAACATAAAATCCTCTTACTTACCCGTGAAAACAAATTTGTATCCTATTGTGCCATTTATCAGGGATTACTACCGAAGGAACTAGCATAACTCGATATGCTTTAGCATAACTCTGAAGTTTCATCCTGGAGATGCCATGTACAGGAACACGTTGGCAGGCTTCAGCATCTTTAGATCCTTTAGAAGATCCCTGAATTGGTATGAGGCTAACATCAATAGTCGGATGTCCCATATCAATGCCTGCATTTGCAAATGATATTAAAAGTAATTAGTGTTTCAACCATACTTCAAATCTAAGTGCCAAGTGATATGATTACACAATGCATCATACTCTAATTCAGTGGTCTTGTAGCCCATATATTGACTTTTACTCGAAACGACAATCTCACTGGATATGGTAGAACATAATGCCTTCTTTCACATTAAAAATACAATCACATGGATAACTAAGTGGCTACCTGTAAGTGGTGCGAGTTTTTTGACCTTTTCTGTAATCCTCGCAGTTCAAGTCTCAAGAAGTATCTAGGGTCGTGTATTGATTGATTCTAGATAATGTACTTGTTAGTGTACTCTTCGTATTCGGGGGGTCTAGTATTTTGCTAGACTCCTTTTGTTAATTTAATATATATTGCCGTTCTAAAAAAAACAAGTGGCAGGGTGGCACAGCCTTGTTCCACATGACCTAAAGAGAGAACCCACATAGTATACATCCCTGTATATGTAGAGACCAAACTTGGGTTAAACAACATGCTAATGTGACTCAAAGCATACAGAATGAAAATCAAATCCACTTAAAATTGTATGCCCATGAACATTAAAAGTAATGCTTTAATAATAAATAATTTACAACTTAAATTAAACTTGGACCAGCCATCTACTATGCATCACCTATATTTCGATGCAAACATGATAGTATGAAGTCAAGTAACGGAAAAAACCCCATGTTCCCATATAATACTCCACAACCTTATCATGCAATATACGATCTTTCAAAAGGAAATAAAGCAAAATTTCAACAATATGTTGTATTTGCCCATAAAAACCATCACTTGTTCAGAAAAACAAAACGGAAACAATTTTTAGATACGCAAGGCAACTTCTAAATTAAAAAAAGAGACAATGTTAAAAAATCATAATTCCTAAGATCTATATAAGAAACTTCACCACTTGCATCGAACATTAACCAATCACCCACTAAAGCTAGCATGTGCCTCACCACAAAGTCAAGTAAAAACACACAAAGCCCAAAAATTTCAACAAAAGAAAACACTAAAAATGCGAGTACTTTTTTTTTAAAGTAAATCAGCTACTAAAAACCAATTTTAATCACCCAAACACCACAAAATCACATGTCCCTCCAAACAAACCTGATGGTAAAAGTGTAAATATGAAAAGGATTTTGTTAACTATAGCCCACAGTCCCACACACAAAAAAAATGTTTCACATGGCAATTGATAGTTGTTTTTGGGGGCGTTTAGTTTCTTGTACAGCATTTTTCGGCGTACTAGTCTATAAAAATTTAACATATTCGAGTATGAAACACATTATTAACCATCAAAAACTCATATTTAAAACACCGATAACAATTAACCATTAAAAACATATTTATAGAAAAAAACCCTAAATTTAGCATATTTTTACTTCATACATCATTATTAACCTTAACCAACCACATAATGCACATCAAGAAACAAACTTTTTAATAGTAAACACAATTTAAACAAAAACCCAGTTCTCAAATTAAAGTAACTCAAACTTTTGGCAAAATAATAATAAGTATAATAATAAAATAAAACAAAATATCCAAGAAAGAATAAAAAGTTGGTACCTTTAAGTACATCCACTGGGTCTTGATTGGAGCAAAAAGATAGGATTAAGAGAGATTGTAAAACTAATACTAATATGAGAATCGAAGTGATATTTAGAGTGATTTTAGTCGCCATTTTTGTTTTTTGGGTTGGAGAAAAAGAAGGGAGCGAAATTGATCTTTAAATTTGTGGGAATTTATGCGATTGATTTATGGGGGTGTATGCCGGTGTTTGATTTCCGTAATGGCGAAGATTATTTGCATATTTAGACCCATGTATCGCCTAGTTTCATTCAAGACCCTAGAGGAAAAAGAAAAGTAATTGAAAAGCTTCTAAAACAAATTCTCTTCTTTGAGTTTCTTAAAGGTGGAAAAAAAATGAATAAATATAATTTGAAAAGAACTTTTAGTTAATTTTGTTAAAAAAAAATAAAATTTTTTCATATTTGAAAAGATTTTTCTCTTATATTTTTTATCTTATCATTTTTTTTTCTTTTTTTAAAGAATATAAATAAAGAATACACGATAAGTTTTACGGGTAAAATAAAGAAAAAAGAAATATAAACATTAACCACTTTAGGACATTCAATGGGAGGTTGATAAAAGATTTATTTTTTATATATAAAAGCTATTCAAAAGCTTTTTATTATTATAAAGTAAAACTATTTTTTTAAAGGTATCCACAATGATAATAAGTTTTATCATTTTATTTTTTTCTTTTTTTTTATAAAGAATATAAATGAATAACACATCATAAGTTTGATTGGAAGATAAGGAAAAGAGAAATATAACCATTAAACACTTTAGAGTACCTTCAATGGAAGGTTGATAGAAGACTTATTTTTTTATATATAAAAAAAAGTTATTTAAAAGTTTTTTACCATTGTAAAGTAAAGCTTTTTTTTCTCCTAAAAGTATCCACAATGATAATAAATCTTAATAACTTATTTTTTTGCCAGATAACTATTCCATTACCCTTAACCTATAAACAAGTTATTACTCCAATGATAAAACTTTTCATATAACTTTTTTTACCACTAAAAAAGGATAATTGATATTGCTCAAAAAAGTAGGGTTTCTCAGCCTATTTATCAACTAAGTCATTTAACCGAATGGTATCAACATTTTATAAAGACTTTTTTTCTTCAAACAAGTCTTACACCAATAGTTTTTTTACATTAATTTTCAATTTAAGTCCTTTTAAATTTTCTTTTTATCCCTTCTAAGCTTGCTTTTAGGTGGTTATTACATATATTTTACAATTTCGTCCCTACTAACATTTTTCACCATAAATATATTTTTGTTTAATGATATGACAAACAAAAAAAGCTATCAAAGCTTATTATGATTAGAAATACTCTTATAAATGACTTTTATTTACTTGTAGGGGAGAGATAGTTTTTTAAATAAACAGATTAGGTTATCATATGCAAACTAGCAAACTTTATCCTATATTACGTTATATAGGTTTTAGGTAAAATAAAACAAGTATTAAAGTAAAACAAATAAAACAATAGATTTTCTTCACTGAAAACCACCGTGTATCATAAAAATCATCGTGCATCAATTGCTTCATGAATCTTTATGCATCAGTTTAACCATAATCTAAGGGTCAAGATCTTGTTCTATTTGTTTTACTTTAATACTTGTTTTACAATACCCAACCCTTTACATTAATATATGTTTACATTTATTTTTTTTAGAAAAGCAAAGGCTAGATTACGGGTATCCAGACTGGATATCGTGGACCTACCCGATCCCCTCCACCCCGCCTGCCCTACCCGGTAAAAGCTCCACGAAAGCCAGGAAAAAATCCTGGCGGGCAATCGCAGGCCGAGAGTCTCAAACCTGTGACCTCTTGGACAAAAGTCTGGATGTCCAACCACTGAAATAATCAGTACATGTATGTATGCATGCATGCATGATGTGTGTTAGTGTGTTACTTTTATATTTATTTGACCTGTTTTGTTATAGTCAGTTTTTCTAGTAGACATTTTCTGTTAAGAATGTTGTAGCTTTGTATAATTTCACACATGTATGATAGTTGCTTATACATTTTTTTTTTTTTTTATGTTTGGTATAAATGCATATATGTTTTATGTTTGATAGTCTTGTTATTTCTATTTTCTTGTATTTTATATGTGTACTATTCTTTTGATATGTATGGTTATGGTTATGGTTATTTACCAAATAAGTGGTTTTCACATTGTATAACATGAAATTTTCTTAAAAGGAAAGTGATATTGGTACCAATATTTTTGATTAATGTACCACAACGTACAAGTTTTACAACAGACTGTACAAATCAGTATTGCATGGTTGTGGTAAATTTATTGAAACAAGTGGTGCTAATATCACTTCCCTTCTTAAAAACAATCTTTCTACCTTTATCATAAAAGTAAGAATATATTGCATATGCTCGGACCCGGTCAAGATCCGAACAACAAGGAGCACTCAACTACTAGTATAGTCTACATCTCCATTATATTATGTTTATGTGAAGATCAGATACAATTGTTGTCGGGTGTGTAGTGTTATGCACACAACTTGCATAGTATCTATACTCAAATGTGCTGTCTTAAAAGAAAAAATCTATAATTGAAGGCAATATTTTAAATACCGGTATATACCGGCCGGTATTACCGGGTACTCCGGTATTTTAATCCCGAGATATTTTTTTTGTATTTTCACTATTTCGTACCGGCCGGTATTTTCGGTATTACCATTCCAATATTTCCGGTATTTTCATTTTTTTTTCTTTAAAATTTTTTTAAAATTTTTTTTATGATACTTTAATGTTAGTTTTTGTTATTTGTGAACTTTAAACCTTATATTTTGTTATAAAATACCTATTTGATATTATATTTGAGTGAATTATTATTGTTTTTTTTGTGACTATTTTCGTTAAATTATAACAAATTTTGTAAAATAATACTAAAATAAACTAAAACAGTCGTACCGGCCGGTATTTTTGATAATTCCGATAATATCGAAAAAAATTTCCACACCGGTATGATTAAAGTAGCGGTTTTTAAAACAATGGCTTGAAGGTGAGAATCCCATCTAACAATTGGAAAAGCAAAGCTAGAAAACCGGGTCATCCCATACCATATACATCTAAATAATCTGACCCGTTTTCTATCAGACTTTATAAAGCTCCCATCTTTTCCACTCAGAACAACAAAATTAGGGTTTATCAAAAGCAATGAACAACACATTGTTATTTAACAAACTATCAAACGCCGCCGTTTTAATCCTACCATACTTAACCCCAAAAGAACTCGCCACCGTTTCACAAACCTGCAAAACCCTAAATTTAATCACCAAATCAATCACAGCAGTTAGATCATCAGACGCTTCTAGAACCTTCGAGAAGCATCCAATCCCATTTATAAACACTATAGACGAACACCCATATGCATATTTTCTCTATACACCAAGTCAAGTTTTGATCTTGCCGGAAAACCCGAACCGACAACCATGGGGGTCGGGTTTTGATGGGAAACTGGATCTGGGTATTTTTCATCCACCTGTTTTTATTAATGGGTCTGAGTTGGTTTTGGATAATGGGTCGGGTTCTGCCAATGTGGGTCGAAAAAGTGTGGTTGTGAAGTTAAAGATTGTTAGGTGTTTGGAAAAAGGGTGGGGCTTGTTTGCTGATGAGGATATCGGATGTGGAGAATTTGTTTGCGAGTATGCAGGTAAGGTGTTTGTTGAAATGCTTGTATGGAAATAAGATATTGATTGAATAAATGTTTTACTAGTTGTAGTTATTAGTTATTACTCTTAATTTGGTACTCGTTAATATGCAATATATTGTGTAGTTTATGACAATGTTGCCCTAGTTGAAAAGTGAAGTTAAGCTTTCAAGTATTACGCCTTTTGGCGTGTTATTTTATTTAAGTTGGAAATATAACTAAATACATTTTGATTGTCCTAATTCTTGGCAGACCACTTAAGTATTGTGTGTTTGCTGTAAATATGGACAGACAGCAATAATATGTTGGATTTAGGTGGGTATTTCTTGAAGCAAAAGATGTCCACAAAGGACCTACATACATTAATGGTACATAATATTGTGTTTGTGTATACGTTAAATGAAGCACATGACTCAACTGTACATTGTTATTTGATACCTCTATTGACATATATTTGGTGACTGTAGGGTAAGTTGACTAGTAAGTATTGATTTATAAGCCAAGATGAATAGCACATGACACATTATTACTTGATCATGCTACAGGCTAGCAAATTCATTTGAAGTGATATCTTTTTCTTTTTTTTGTATGAACATGACAAGTTACTGATTATAGGCTTGGAGTTAAATGGGAGATTGTGTGATGACCTGCAATGGCCGATTTGCTTCCTTATCAATCTTATTATCTATGATACAAAGTTAGCACTTAGCAGCGGTTGTCTTGTTGATTCTTTGGTTTCATCGTAGCATCCTTCTATATTTTTTTTAGAACGGTGTAGCACCCTTCTATTGACATTTACAGAAACTATTAGTTTGTCCTAATTCTTAGCAGGCCGCTTGAGAATGTGCTTCTTGCTGTAAACATGGACATACAATAATTTTAATCAAATGTTGGGTTAAAAAGTGGGCATGATAAAGCAAAACATGCCTATAAAGGACCTATATACATTTATACACATATTTTTTTGGTTAGTAAATTTTATAATTCTTTTTGTTCATTTATGTCAGGGTCTACTACTTCATTGCTTATATTTTTGTTCTTCCTGACTTCACATCAGTGGTTTATGCCTTTTAAGCATCCTTTTTCTGGGCTTGCTTGTTTTGATTGTTCTATTTTTTGGGAGGCTATTTAAGTATGTGCTTCTTGCTGTATATATATAGACGAATATCATGTATATGTTGGCTTTAGCCTTTAGGTGGGCATTTTACTAAAAAAAGAGATGTCCACATTCTACAAGGGCATACATGCATTATGTATTATATGTGAATGGATCTACATGTACTTAGGGGAACATAAACCTCATAGTATGTTAATTTTTACTAGTGTGTGACATGTTGTACTTACAGTTTTGCTTGCATTAGAATGCATGTAACTATTTTGACAATTTAGATATATAATGGCGCCGATTGAAATTTGTGATTCGTTTTGCGTTTTGCATTAGGTGAACTGTTGACAAAAATAGAAGCAAGAAGACGTCAACAAAAATATGATAAACTTGCAGCCAGTAGCAAGCATACAACATCTCTTCTAGTAGTAAGAGAGCATCTTCCATCAGGGAATGCATGTATGAGAATTAACATTGATGCCACAAGGATTGGTAATGTTGCAAGATTTATCAACCATTCTTGTGATGGTGGGAATCTTTCAATAGAACTCGTACGAAGTTCAGGTGATTTACTACCTCGAGTCTATTTTTTCACATCCCGAGGTATATTAAAAGACGAAGAGCTCACTTTTAGCTATGGAGATGCTAGTTTGAATCCAAATGGCTCAAAGTGTTTATGTGGCAGTAGTTGTTGCTCTGGAATCATGCCTTCTGAACAAACATGATTTCAGGTTTATAGGTATTGTTATTTTGTGTGTCATTTGGATTTAAACCAACATCTAGCAAGCTCTTTTTTTTTTAATATACTCTAGGATGCGAAAAAAGCAGACTCCAGGATAAAGCACTCGAAGCATTGTCAATTCTTGTAGCATCAATGCTAGTTCTTATATATGCATTCCAACATGGAAGATACTTTCTCACTACCTGTTGTGTGTTTTGTCTTTGATCTGCGTATGTGTTCTATCTTTGGTAAAGGTGAGCTATGTGGCAAATATGAAGGAAGCATGTGGTAAAGGTGAGCCAGGTGGCAAGATATGAAGGACACGTGGGTTGGGTAATGAATCAATATAGGTTTGGTTTATTTGCAAACACTTTATTGTTTGTCACTCTATCTTTTTATAAATAGTACGAGTAATATAGATGTGTTGGTTATAATTACAAAATTAAATTGGTACTGTTACCATGTGTTCTGTAGTTTATTGATAAGGTTTTAATATGCGGTGCATTAAGAATAGACATCTTGTTCAACCCATTTGACGCACTCCCTTTGAGTTTTTTTTGTCTTCTGACTGGCCCATTTGAGATGACACAACACAAATCAATTATCAATAAATGAAGGGGTTAAATGGCCTCCCAACATTTGGCATTACCATAACGTTTTTTTTAACTATAAAGGAGCTTTTGTGATAGAATCTCATAGAAAAACTTGGTTACCACATTTAATTCAAATTCTTGTCCATATATATAATATATAAATTTATTTCATGTCGTAAATAGAAGTCATTCTTTGAATATTATCTTTAGCCACTTTGACATCTGATCTTCAATTGTTGTTTCTTCGAGTATGATCATAATTGAGCCACTTATTTGATTATAGGAAAATTCTACGGTTCGTTTCATCAGAAACAGTGAGACTATTATCTGGATTGGAGCATCTGATTGGCAAAGGCCAAAGGGTCCCCACTCTCTTCCTCGTCGTCATCCTCGTCATCATGACATGGTTGACAAAGCTGTAGAGGATTAAAGCTCTGTTGTGAAAGAGCATTACTGTGATGATCATCTGCAAGATTATTCAAACCAGAATCAAAGCTGTTCATGTTAAGTATGTTGTTATTTGAAGCAGATGAAGCATTTGAATATGCTGGCTGTAACAGTGAAAGGTGGTGCATTGGCTCCAGTTGCTGCTGTGAACTCTGAAGTGCGTTTGCTACCAGAAGCTTGTTGTTTATCAGCTGGTTCTGTACCATTGCTAGCTCTGTCTGCAACGCTGCTACCTGTGAGTACAAACATAATGTTGCTTTATTAAAATTTCTGTACAAGGACAACCTGAATCTGGATGTATTTTATGTAGATGTTACCATATCAACCCATTTATTTATGAATGTATAGAGTTTGGTTATATAAATTGTGTCGGCAAACAGAAAGTTGGCGAAGTATGATTCTAATATACAAAAATTCTTGAATCACAAAACGAGGTTTTATTATTATTTTAAGTGATATTATACATAACACTTGGAAACCCCGTTTTGACCTGCTACCCAACCCACTTGGACCCAAGCTGTTTTGTCACCTCTATTTTCATAGATATCATGAATCTGGTACCTGTTGTTGCAAGGCCAGTACAGTTGAAACACAACCATAAACCGGGTCGGACAACCTAGCCTGGGCTTCGTAGGATATGGTCACAACTGCATGTTGTCTCCGATTCACTGGTATGTGCATTAGCAGCTTTGACACGTTGCTGGCTCCAAACACCTTATGTACCGCTGCGAACCGGGCTGCACCCTGGTCGGACCCAAAGTAGGGTGCAAAGATGCACCCGTTGACACACTTTCTTCTCAGGAATTTGCATGCCCCACAAGGCGGGTTGGGAATCGATCCAGGTTCGGTTGTGGCCGCCTCAAATGACCCACCAGCTCGTTTTCCGACTCCGGTCCCCTTCCTCTGGCTGTCTGATGACTCAGCCATGCTAAAATGACGAATGCTTGATGGAAAAGTGAGTGGGTTTAGGGAGGTATTAGAAGATGTAGTTATATGAGTAATGGAAGGGTTGGGAGCACATAAATCTCGTGAAAGGTTGGGTAGAGTTTTTGGTGTGAGAAGAAGCTACAAAGAGAGTGCATTTTTAGTTGATTGAGAGTAGTAAACTTCTATTATAATATTCCATGATTACGGTTAATTAGGCATTTAAGAACGTATTAAATGGTTTCGTTTAAATGGTATTATCAATCCGATTCGCCTTTTTGGGTGTGGTTTGTTGGGTCATTAGATAGAAAATAGATACGGAAATCTAAAAGAAAGATGATGTTGGTTTCTTCGTGGGGATGCCTCATAGTCGCCCCACATGAGAAGACACAAGGTTTATGCTTCCCTTGTGGCGTGTGGGAATGCTACCAACCATACCTAATTCAGAAACTGAGCAAGTCATGAATGTCGCACAACTTTAAGAAAGTAAAAACGTATGCTAGTTCAAACACTCCACACTGAACTCATGAGCATGACTGTACTTGGAATATAATAAGTGTATGATGAAGAAAAACACCACCAACTCTAAATCTCTAACAGATGGAATCCTTGTAAGCGTATTGGTCCTGAAATCGTGAGTGCTTGACGCGACTAAAGTGATCACCTTAAATGTGTATATTACGTTTGAATTGATGCATGCAAACATTGATCTCCCCGTATTGACTTGGTATATTCTCTTGCAGATATGTATTCGTTGCAATGTCTCTTCATTATGAAATTCGTCATGTAGAATAGCTTCCTGCCGGGACCAATATCTTGAGGTCCTGGTTTTAGCATATGCTGCCAATTACGGATTCTTTTCTAGGAATTTTCCAACTGTTTCATTTTGGAATGCATTCTGGACAAGAAGCAAGTTGAAGTAACGAAGAACTGCATTGATCACCAAACAGATGTCATGTTTTTTGATGACTTCGTATAGAAATGGATGCCGATAATATGGCATCTGTTATTAGTATTATCCGTATCCTTTTACAGTGACATGTCACATTGTCACGTGCCCCAAGTGTATATTTTATAGCATAGAGTTACGTTCAGAAATTCCAAGACAAGTGTTGAGAAGCACAATTCTTATCCTTGGTTGACACTTGAATGAAGTTTTTAATGCTTGTATCTATATCCATGAAAAATTATCATGAACTTAAAGATTTAAAACCATGGGTATTCCTGAATCCTGACGTCTTGTAACAGCAAAATGCATTAACGTATGAAGTACAACAAAAAATATAAACATAGCAAATTATGCACTTGAGAATAAGAATAATACTTGTAACTAAACTTGCCTAAATTAAACATAATTGTAGGGTAAAAGAAAACATGATATCCAACTTATCTTTGTACTATCATCTTTAACCAACCAGTTTTTTCAAAAGAAAATGTTAAGTAAAGGTTGTATTTAATAAAAAATTTGTAAAATATACCACTATTTAATAAATTTAAATTTACGGTCCTTTAGGGGATTGTTTAATAAAACCCATATAAAAAATTTAAAAATATACAACTATTTAATAAATTTAAATTACGGTCCTTTAGGGATTGTTTAATAAAACCTTGTTTCGATTACTTAAATGAAAGGCAAGCATTGTTTATATATAACATCTTATTTTGGTATTAATTACATAACATTGTTTAAACAATAAAGAAAATGAAACATGTCAGATGAATTCAGTGAAGTGTTCATAATCTACCTTTGTTTGGATAAAATTTTACAAACTTTTTTTTATGTATCAACCATTGATAACTTAGTATTGAACAGATCCTACTTTGACTACAACAAAGTTTCAACCATATATGGGTGCGTTGAATGATAGAGACATTTTATGCAACACCAAGAAAGGATTAACTAAAAAAAAAACAGAAGTAATTATAGATTGTCATACCAACACCTATACACCCATCTTTTTCCAGAAACACAAAACGTGCTCAAAAGAAAATTCAACAGCAGCTTTAAACCGGAGAACGAAATGACGAACTCATTTCGATTATCTGAGGACCCATATACTCTATTCCCTCCATTTCCGATTCTTTTGGAACCTCGATTTCTTCTAACCAACAATATCGCTCACTTTCTTCTCCTGACATAACCGCACGTTCATCTGCTAATTGTTACAAGTAATCCATCACCAAATTGATCAAACAACTATAATTATGATAATTCCAGCATCTCAGAAAGAATTAACCTTAAATGACCACGAGATACTTTGTTTCTTTAGATGAACTGAATAGATTATGTTCTTATCTAGTTGTCCTATATTAGAAAAGAAAATCCAGTAAAGATATTATTGCTTACATGGCAAAGCAGAGTCTGTAATTTCTCTATAGTATGAACAGTCTCGGCCGTCTTTTTTAGAATAAGGAGGTCCCATCACGTCAAGTATCGCACAAGGTGTTATAGCTGTGAAGGAATGTATGTTACCTCCTGAAGTAGGATATAGTACAGATGTGTCACATGGGGCTGTAAAGATGCCGTCGGCTTTCACACTTGCCAGTTTTGCTGCATAAAATAGTCACATGCATTCAAGTTAGATCAACATATATTTGTATTACGGAGTAGTACTGGTTTTTACTGCATATATATGCACGGCTGGAGAACTCACGTTGACGTTGTAAGGGGGATACAGAGTCATCCGAGTCGGTAGAGTCAACTAAATCATATGCTTTAATATGCACTTTACCAAGCAAAAGCTTGTTGAATACCGTCATCTCTGGATGGTTATGAAGAGGTATAACGGCGTTTGCAGGCAAAAAGAAGATACACAACTGCAAAAACGTACAAAAAGTCATTTAAGATGATAGCTTAATACGGTAACTGTACCAATAATTGCCATAGTATAGAAATAAAGGTTCTTCTTGACACTTACCGAGAATTTCTCACATTGGTATATGGTTGTGCATGCAACTTTTGGAGTCACTCCAGCGATGCTTCTTGTCTTAAAGAATTGCAAGTTTCTACTTAATCCAACATCTTCTGCTACCATTCCATCTGTAACAAGATATATGAATCTAGTTAACAAAACACAAGCATAATGATAAATATATATTACACCAAACAATTTTTTTTCAAAAGCACGATCATACAAATGTCATCAACTACTAAAAGTGCGATAACTAGTAATCATGTTATATATATTACTTGCTTTTCTAGCAATTAAGATATGTTAGAATAGCTTTGAAGATGTGCCTTAGGTGATTAACCGTATAGGATCATCGTAGAATGGTAAATAACCCTACATAGAATCTAAGTGTTTTCTAGCAGCTAAAAAAATTAGAATATAGCCTTGAACATATGCCTAGGTGATTAAACGGATAGGATCACCCGAGAATGGTAAATAACCCTACAAATCCTAAGCATTTACACGGTATTATACTTCACAAATTAAAAGAAAAGGCGGGAAAAAACTGCTAGATCCACGTGAGCGAAACTAATGCGACAAGGATAAATCAAAAGATGATGTTCTCTACATATGAAAGATCTGTTGGATTAGTAAATATCTAAATATGCACACAAAAAAAGTTCCCGCCAACGGAAGAAAAAAACTAATTGTGAGAGTGTGAGATCAATACAACTAGGCCAGAGTATTTAACCCAAAAACACCCTTGTAAGTTAAATAATTGAGACACATTTTCAAATGTTTATGAAAATCGAATAGAAGTAACTTTAGATCCTTTTAGCTCCAAAAGCAAATTATAGGCTAGATCTAAACTGATCTTATACCCATGTGTTGATGACAATTTAGCCTAAAAAGCTAGCTAGATCCATGTATATTTAATACTAACAATGAGTTTATTTTCCACATCCCTAACCGGGCCATGTTAGATCTCTCCATGCTCGATCATCACTTGACTGGTAAATCAAGCTCACTAAGCGACCCGGTGTCCCAATAAACAGATCCACCTTTACCGCGAAATATATCTTTGTTTTGATAAATCAGGTTTCTACTTAATAAACTCTGGTCGAAATTGAAACCAAGATAATTATCAAATTGCCCCATCTCCTTAGCCAGCTAAATTACACGACTAGCTAGTACACGCCTACTAGTTAGTTGATGGTAAATTAGGAGGAAAGCATAAAACGTCTTCATACCATCTATCTAATCTCGACACACTAATTAACAAGTAACTGATAAACTGGAGTTCAAAAGAACACGATACATATGGATGTCAAGGACGAAATAGTAGCACTACTAGCACTTCTGAAATCCAATTTTTCATTTCAAGAAAGAAATAGGAGCAATGTACGGTCATATGCATACACACTTTGACAGATTTAATTTTCAACATTCCTTTCCCTAATAAGCTAGTTTACTTCAATTCTAATAATTTCCCTACATGTAGTAACCTATTAATTATACCCCAAACTTCATCTCAAATATTTCCTAACATATTAGTAATTTGCTATATATTGTCGATCACATATTCGATCTTCAACTACTATATATATATATGCATCCGGTTTTCTACTAATTTTCCTAAAAAACCATTAATAGTGACGTCACACCTTTGAAAGCATCAACACAAAATAAAACCTATACATATATGTATATAGATCAACTCACCAAGAATATGACAAAGCTTTTGAACATGAGTATCCGAAGGAACAGTTCCAACACCTTTGAAAGCATCAACACATGACATATAAAGTCGTTGCAAAGGAAACGAGCTGGAAGAAAAATCCTCCGTCGCCGTCAACCGGCCGTCGTCGTGATCATCATTACTTCTTCTCTGCTTAGTATTCTTTCTATTATTAATTGCATGATTATATGATTTCCTTTTTTTCTTAATATTATTATTTCTACTCACATCAGCCAACCTTACCTCAATCGTCATCTGATATGTCTTTAACTTCAATTCTGATCAGATCCAATATATATATGATGATGATCACACACAAATAACTATCTATTTAACTAATTATATAGCTTATAATTATATTGTTATGATATATGTATAAAAAGTAGTATAGATGATGAGACAGGCGTATAGGATCGATGTGTGTTTTTTGGATAAAATGGGTCTGGTGATATGATGGAAAATTTAAAGAAACAATGGAGAGATTATATGGAAGCATGGCAAAACCGGGGGCGGAAATTATATGAGAAAAAAGATAACGATTATTTGCGCAAAGTCTAGAGAGAGAAAGAGAAACTAACATAATACGAGTAGTTGTTTCGATGTTGCGACCACTGTTTCTTTCTATAATAAGTTGGCGGTGTCTTTTTTTTTTTTTCTTTCATTTTTTAATTGTATGTAAAATAGTGATTTGCCACGAGTGTGTTTAGATATTTTGTTCGGGATAAATTGAAGTAATTAAATGAAATGGAAACCCACTGTTTTGGATAGGTAGATATATATACGTTTACAAAATAACGGTAGATTTAATTATTGAATAAAGAATTTATTCTTTTCTAACCATCATGTGTCATGGGAATTGAATTTACAACAACATTGATAAGTTTGGTAACAATATATAGTTGGCAAGCAACTGATTGTTTGAAATATATTTTTACGGTTAGAAAGTTAAAACTATATTTCACATTATAGCTAAATGGTTAAATATCAGTTTTATATGTCGGGGGTCTCGAGTTTAAAAAAAAAAAATGACATTTCAAGAATTTCACAAATAAAATCCTCCAGTGAAACATGTTTGAATCCTCCAGAGGAATTATAACTTTATCACAATTAAATATCGTGTCTTCAGACAGTTTAATTAGCTGAGGTTTCTCCTCCCAGTAGGTATTGGAGGTGAGAGACTCTCTAGCACAGACCCGGTTAAAATAACGTATGCTAGACCCTCCATTGCAATTAATCCACATCTTTTTAAAAAAAGAAAGCTAAAACTATAAAATATATATTTGATAGAAAAATGTTAAACGCAACTCTTAGGGTTGCATTTAACATGCATAAACAAGTTTATACCTTCTATATTAAAAGCCAGAGGTGACTCAACAGTACTATGAACTGGGCGGTCGTTTTAGGCCCCCAAATTTTTGAGGCCTCAATATTTTGTATATTCGACTAAATGTTTGGATTTAATTTGGACCAATTACGATATATAATTCACATTATAGTAACGCCCTTATTGGTTTTGGTATCAACATCCATATCTTTTTTATTATTAGTAGTTTATAATAAAAATCGAGTTTTTTTTTTTTTGCTTTTCTCTTTTACTCTAATTTATATGGTAATGAATTAGGCCTCAAAAATTGATACCGTTTGAGGCCTCAAAAAACCTTAAGCCATCACTGTTAAAAGCTCACCCTTAAAATTTTTGAATAAGTATACAACTACTTAATATATCCTATTTGATTTTACTATAAAAAAACTATATCTTACATATTAAAAAAAAAACTTTTGTTTTAGATTTAACAATAAAAAATATAATTTTTTTATATATATTAAAGCCAACTAATATGAACTTTATTAGTAAAATCATATATGTTTATTGCTGTGTTTCAACAATAAGTTAACTTGAAGCTTAACGAGTAAAAAGTAAAATAAACAATACCAATGAAGTAAGAATATAAGTCCCTTTTAAAGATATATATTTTTCGGCGCTACTACACTCTACACACACTGCACTACATCATGGTCATCGTAACTTATTGGCTCGAACTTCATGATATAATGTTGATCTTATAAGATATTCAACGTCTTGAATAATTCTTAAAATTTTTGATAAAACTTGTTTAAAAAGTAATATATTGAACTGCAAGCCCATCGCATAGTTCTAACAGTCGTTAATAGTTAAACGTATATTTACTTTAAGGTTGCCATTAACAAAACAAGTATGTAAATATTAATAAATTTTATGCTTGTAGTACTTTATTTTATATCGGTTTGTAGATTTTAAGTTAGCAATTCACTATTATATACCTTATTAAGGCGAATGGGCTGATGAATAATGAACCAGGCTAGCAGGGTTTTTTTTTTTTTTTTTTTTTTACTTTTGACACGAACATTTTATTTCTTTACTTTTCACACATAACTTTTTATTTTTATCTTTTGTCAACAAATTTTCATATTCTTACTTTTTGTTACATAGTTTAATTAATTTTACTTTTGGCACAAAGGTTATGTTTTGTTTAGTTTTTAAACTTTCGTTTTTCTAACTTTTCCCACGAAAGTTTCATTCTCTTTAATTTTTATCACATAAAATTACTAAAGTATTTGCCCTTTTACTTTTTACAACATCACTTTCATTTCTTTTACTTTTCGCACGAAAGTTGTATTTTATTTACTTTGTATACTTTTATCTTTTTCACTTTTTGCACGAAAATTTTGTTTTTGTTACTTTTTATAATTCCCTTTTTCTAACTTTCGACACGAAACTTTCATTTTCTTTACTTTTTACCACATAACTTTTGTCAACGAAATTTCATCTTAACTTTTTAACACATAACTTTAAGTTTATCAAGTTCAGCCACCAAAGTTTCGTTTTCTTTACTTTTTACCATAAAACTTTATGTTTTACACGAAAGTTGTCTTTTCGTTGCTTTTTATGCTTTTCTTTTTTTAATTTTCGACAAGAAAGTTTCATTTTTCTTACTTTTCATTACATAACTTTTGGATTTTTAACTTTTGTCAACAGAGTTTCATATTCTTAACTTTTTACCACATAACTTTAACCATTTCAACTTCAGCCACAAAAGTTTCATGTTTCTTTCCTTTGTACGTTTTACGTATCGTTATCTGTCCCGGAGCAACGCCCAGGGTTAAAATACTAGTTATAAATATCACGACATTCGAACTCAAATCTCCACATAAAAAAACATTTTCGAGGAAATCCTATGACCAGCCCATTGTAATGGGATTGACGATACTTGTATAATTAGTGTAACTACTTGCACAAGTTGGAGTTTCTAGCAATGGATATATTTGAGAAGAAGATTAGAGGGGATTCTCAAGTTAGGGGTAAAGTTAACGGTTATGACTATTGAATTAAAATCAATGGTCAAGATTTAATTATCATTTTTAAATTTTGACCCTTGCTTTTAATATAATGGTTAAGATTATCTCAATTTTACCCCTTAAGTTATTTCTTGTATGCTTATATGGGAGTTGGTACTAAAATCATGCTAGTACCTTAATTACATGAAGTTATCACGCTTATTCATCATTCATTTGTATAATTTCTTGTATCATTTCTACATTTTGATAAATGAATTAAAAATAATGACACGAATATCAATTCTCATATATATTCGTGGAAGCTGCCCGATCTGTCTTAGTTAATTATTAGCCGTTGGTATTTTTAGAGGTCAACATCTTTGATAAGTTAATTACTGATTTGAGTGAATTTTGTTTCCCATTTGCGAATTACTCCGTATTATGTACATTTATGGTGGGCCACATGTATTTAATTTACACTTATAGTTAGTTTTTTGTGATTTTTTTCCCTCCAAATATCTGTGATAGCGATAGGAGTTTCTTATCGAGTGGCTTAAATTAAGGATTTATTCGGCGAGTGAACTTTCTACCGTGGACTCAGTTAAAACAATGTAATCTAAAACTCTCGATATTCACGAGTAATTCCTACCTATCGGAAAAAAAAAAACAAAAACAAGTGCATCTATGTTTTTTATCTACATAAAAGCTAAATTAAGTTCGAAACGCATTAATATTGCTCATTGCTGTGTGGAAAACCAGAAATTTCACGATGCCCATTATTTGCATATGTTGTGCAACTTTTTCTATAGTCAAGCGAGATTAAAGTCCGCTCTATACGCTATATGATTTCAGCCTACTAGAACACTAGCACTAAGACAAAACAACCAAATTTCACGTTGTCAAGTTTAGTTATGTTCGAGTTTGGCTTGTTTAACTTGATGAGATTGAGTTCGAGTTCAAATTTGGCTCAGTTCTAGTTTTCTTGTAGAGCTTGACTCGAGTTTGGCTCGTCTATGAAATATAGTACATTTTGTATTAAAATGTTTGATTTTTATAGGAAAATGATTAATCAATTTAATGATCAACCTAATAACATCATGATGACATTTAACATAATCAAAGGTTGGTTTAATAGGTGATAAATGCATTAGGTACTAACAAGATTCCACGTATTAAGTGATAAATGCATTAGGTTGATTATTAGGTTAATTTATTAGGTTGATATATCATTATTCATTTTTATATATCACTATATATATATATTTTTATATTTATTGAAAACCGGATATTAGTTATACATCGAAGTCTCAAATTTTGAGCTACGTTAATTACAAAAGTAACAATATACAAACACAAAATTACTAATATATATACAATTTATATCTTTTATGCATCACATAAAATGCTTAGGCTTGTGAGCTTATTCAAATTTGGTGGTCGAAGCTTGAGCTTAAACTAATATATTAGACGAACTCCATATTAAGCTCGAACTTGGTTAAACTCAGCTGATTTTAAGCTTTTAATGAGGTAAGTCGGGTAGCATACGAGTTATTTGGCTCTTTTACGACCTAGTTTTAAAAGACATAAAGAAATCATCGATTTCCCATGACGGTCCGTTTTGACACATCGGGAAATTACACCTCTACATAATTTATCATCTTTTCGCTTTCAAATTTCCATTTATATATTATCCAAAAAAAGTAAAAGGTAGAGTTGTCAGATTTTATATGATCGTGAGGTTTTATTCTATTGTATCTAGTTGTACATAAGAAGAAATGATGTATTATTGATACCAAAAAGAATGATTTCCCAACAGAGGAATCTTTTGATAGTGGGTCAATTTCTACAAGTGGAAAGTAATTCAACGAGTTATCAAGAGATTTTGGGTTCAAATCCTGATGTAAGCAAAATGCTCCTATGAACGGAGACATGAGTTTTCTTAGTATGGGTTTCCTCTGAAATTAGAGTTAGGTATATGAAGAGGCATCCTGCTGAGTCCAAATTTACCGTTCAAAAAAAATAAAATAAAATAAAAAATACAACGAGCTATAAGCTATGATTTGATTGATTTCTATAATAAAAGGACGGGATCTAGGATGGATGAAGTGGGATAGAGGTTGAGCGTTTGATTCTCATGCATAATAAGATTGTAGGGCTCATCTTTTGTAGATATTGGAAGTAGTCTTATTACCCTAGGTTGGGTAAAAGAAAAATACGTCAATAGCCAATTTCGTTTCGATACAAATGAAGGTGATATATTAGTTACTTTTTGTAGCTGCATGTTTAAAAAATCTCGTATTTTTTTATGGATAAAATCGCGTAAAGTTTTTTTTTCTTTATAAAATCGCAATAAAAAACGCAAAATCGTAAAAAAAAAGTTTTTTTTACTGAATCACAATAACCGAAGAATCGCATTGCGATCTCGATTATTGCGATTATCAGCTTCTCATTACATCTTGCATGATCGCATTGCGATTTATTCAATTATTGCGATTCTTCCATTGCGGTTCTTGGGTTTCTCATTGCGATTCTTGTAGGATATCGCGATTGTTTGGGTATTTTGTGATAAAATAAAAAAAAACTTGCTATTTTGATACAATTAAAATGAAAATTAGCAACTGACATAATTTTCTCTAGTTAAAATTATTCACAAAATTAAATTCATTTATAAGTAAATATATAATACTTTCAAATTTTGTGTCATATCAGACAAACAATTTATCAGTATTTTATATTTATCAGCACAATGGTATCTTTAAAAATACAAACAACATTGAGGATTTTAATTTTAAACTTTAAAAATATAAAAATCTTTATATATCGTTGTTTTATCAGCACAATGGAACCCTTATTTGGCGTTGTTTTTTAATTCTAAACTTTTTTTTTATTATTATCTTTTAACAAAACTCATATATATATATATATACTTCCTTATTTTGAGAACTATTTTTTTTAAGAATCTTGAGAACTCTCAAATTATATATTGGATCACATGTTTTTTTTTGTCCATTCACATGTGAAATGATATAAAAAGTATGTTGTAGAAGAAACTTTTTTTAAAAACCTTCGAAATAGTCTTTTGTGAACTTGTGAATGAAGATTTTCACGTTTTCATTCACATGTAAACAAACGACTATATATATAAGGTTTTGGAAACAATTTTCTTTTACAACATATACTTTTATAACGTTTCACATGTGAATAAAAAAAAAACTTGTGATCCAATACATACTTTAAGAGTTCTCAAGGTTCTTACAAAAAATGGGTTATTTAGAGTACCAAAAAGTACAAGGCACCGTTGGATATTCTTCCTCCCTCTTTCTTCTCCGGCGAGACTGCCGCTGCCACCCACCACCTTCTTCTCCGGCAACCGTCACACCTCCCCCTTCTTCCTTCTTCTTCGGCGAGACGACAACCGCCACCACCTCCAGCGACATCTTCGATGACTTTTCCGGCGAGAATAGGTTTGTTTTCGGGAGGATACGGTACGGGCGTTGCCCTCATCCGTTCTAAACTGGTTGTCATGGGATGCATACGGGAATCATATGGATTTGATGGGCGGCGATCCAAGAGATTGTGGCGGTTTGATACAGTACGGGCGAAGCCCTTGCTGACGGCGTTGGCGTTGAGGTTGGGGTGGTCGGAGATGATGGTGGTAGTGGTGGTTGTCTCGCCGGAGAAGAAGGAGGTGGTGGTTGGCGGCGGCAGTCTCGTCGGAGAAGAAGGAATAAGGAGGAAGAAGATATCCCCTTGTACTTTTTGGATTGCTTGTACTCTAATTATCTTTGCCATATATATATATATATAGTGAAGATATTACGAGAACTAAAAAATTGTTAAAAATTACGAGAACTAATCACGTTCATTGGATTAAAGAGATCAAGGGTTTAAATGACATGATGATATTTCTATAACTATTGTGAATAAAAATTAATTTATAAATGATTAAAAACTGATAAGGGCATAATTGGAACATTAGAAACTAACGGAAACAGACGAAGCTAATGGATCGATTTTTACGGAAAAACAAATTAAGTCATCTACTTTTTTTCCTTTTTTGAAGTAGTGAACTTTATTAACCAAGTCAAATATTTCAATCTAACTATTATGACAAATTTAGGAGACATATATTTAATCTAACTATTATGCCAGATCTATTAATCAAAACTAAATTGAATCCTATGTTAGTATACCAAGGATTCATACTTGTGTTCATATGTGACTTTTCAGCTGTACACATGTGTTTTTTGTCTGTATACACTTGTGTTTGTATATTTCATATGTGATAATAGAATATGTACGTATGTGTGATTCGGTGTACACATTTATTTGTCAATTATAGCATTTATGTTTGTGTAGTACAAATGTGTGATTCACTGTACACATCTGTCCGTCAAATTTTGAAAATTATAAAGTTTTTGGATGGTACACATGTGAATATCCCTATTTCCACATGTGTAGATATTTTTGTATAAACATAGTTTACAAGTGGTTAAAGAAACAATCATATATAATTATCACTAAACATATATCTTATAATAATCAAGAAACACAAAGCTGAAAATATTCATTTACATAATAGATTACAAATTAATTATCACTCTAAAAGAATTATTATGCCACACTTTAGAATTGTATGTTAAACATCATGATCTTTATTATAGATACAATTATGCAAATAAAAACAGTTTAATTAATTAAAGAAGAAAACACGGAAGACAACCACCATGCAATAAATTAGTAACCGTATGAGATCATTACGGGCATTTCCTTTTAAATTGATAGTTATTTAAATTGTATTTATGAAATTACCATATTATCTTTAGCGCTTTTAATTAAATATTAGTTCTCACGGTTCTCGACAATTTAGTAGTTCTCATTTTATCTTTTGACTATATATATATATAGGGTAACACTCCGGTGAGAACACTTTTAAAATAAAAACGGTGAGAACACTTAAAAACATTATTTTGATGCATTAAAAGTTCATAAAACTAACATAGTCCAGAACTAATTATTATTATTTAAGTGTTTAACAACACATTGAGCTGTCAAAATCGAAAAAATCAAGTTTTTTGTTGGATGCATCATTTTGAAGAATATACATCCAAGATGGATGCATCATTTTGAAGAATATGCATAATCCAAGATGGATGCACAAAAAAAAGCATGATTTTCTTGATTTTGACATGCCAATATGTTGTTAAACACTTAAATAATGATAATTAGTTATACACTATGTTAGTTTTATGGACTTCTAATGCATCAAAATGATGTTTTTAAGTGTTCTTATTTTAATTTAGTTCTCATTTGATGATCCTTCTATATATATATATATATATATAGAGAGAGAGAGAGAGAGAGAGAGAAAAGTGAGTATGGGGCTGTTATGCAACCAACTTGGGTGAAAAAACCCTCACATACCAATATTTTATATTTTGAAAAAATGCTTGGCCCCATGATTTTTATGGTTTAAAAAAAGGTATGTGACGGGTTTTTCACCCAACTTAGGTGCCTAACAACCTCATATTCACTTCCCCCATATATATATATATATATATTGGTTTTAAGTAAAATAAAACAAGTATTAACGTAAAACAAATAAAACAATAGATTTATTTTCACTGAAAATCAACGTGCATCATGAAAATCATCGTGCATCAATATATATTTGTGTTTCGTGAATCTTCATGCACCAACTTTATCATGATATAAGGGCCAAAATTTTGTCTTATTTGTTTTACTTTAACATTTATTTTACAATAACCAATATATATATATATATTAAATTATTTGTTTTTTTTTTGAAAAATCATATGGGGTACATGTTGAAAACATATGGATAAAGTACGGGTGTTGCCCTCATCCGTTCTAAAGGGGTTGTCATCGGACGCATATGGGAATGATATGAATTTGATGGGCGACGATCCACGAGATGGTAACGGTTTGATACGGTACTGGCTTAGCCCTTAAAGATGTTTTTTTAGTGGTTCTCACGGTTCTCACCATTCTTTTGGTTCTCACTTGATCACCTCTCTCCGGCGAGACAACCACCGCCACCACCATCATCTCCGACCACCCCAACTACGACACCGACAGCAAGGGTTACGCCCGTACCGTATCAAACCGCCATAGTCTCTTGGATCTCCGCCCATCAAATCCATACGATTCCCATATGCGATGGGTGATAAACACTTTAGAACGAATGAGGGAAACACCCCTACCATATCCACTGGAAATCGAAACTGATGATTGCCGGAAATGTCGCCGCCATCGCTACCGCCGAAGATGAAGATGATCGTAGATGTCACCAGAAATGATTAGTGGTGATTAGATCCGATAAAGATGGCCGGAAATATCGCCGTAAACGCATCTTTTCTTTCCATCCGATCTCCTGATCCACGATTTAGATTGATCCTGTTGTTCCATTTTGATTGCTTGTTCCTTATTGATCCCCTATATTTATATATTAAAAAATTAATATGTAAGAATTTCTACCCCTATTTAAAAGTCTAACAACTACATACTCACTTTTTTCTTCATGAATACCTTTAGATCCTTAAAAATGTGTAAAAAACAGTTTTACAACCGTGGTCCGTGTATGAGTTTATTGTAACTTAAGGGGTTGAACTGAAAGGAAATTGTGAGTAAAAGGACCAAATGTGTAACAGGGGAACTGAGCTTACTAAAAGCATCTTGGTCTTCCGTACCCTTTTCACAGGAGATCAATCTTAGCGACCGCAAGACTTACAAATTTCAACAAAATGAGGTAAAAAAATTCATTCTTTTATACCATTCTTTCACATTAATTATTATTTTATATCTGTAGATTCTTTATCATATAATATTTATATATATTTGCATCAATTCATTAAATAGTTTGTAAATAATATATACACTTACCCTTATGTGTGTAGACTGTAGACTATAGTTGCAGAAATAGGAAATTAGGGCTTTAATTTTGCAATTAATATTTTTGAGTTTACTTAAACTGTAATAGTTAAATGTATCTAAGCTTAAGTTTGATATGTTAATAAGTGAGATTAGTGAATATTGTTAATCCGTCCCAAATTAAGTGTCCGAATTATTTGTACAATTTAAAGGGTGTTTGAGAATGCATATCGTTAAGGCTTAAAAGTTATAGACACTCAAACTACGAGTTGGTTTCCAAAAATATGCAATGAGCTATAGACACTCTTAAACGGCTTCTTGACCATTTCAAAAGTGCATAATGTGCATAATGACCATTTCGTTTGAGTTGTTAGATCCTTAAAAGTGTGTCTAACAGACACTTATTCTGGGTTAGAGAGAGTAGCTGATATGAAAACAACTCAAACGGGTTTAAATTATGCTAATATATTGTTTAATGCATCAAACCTGTTAAGGGGCTTTGCGGTGTTGGTGAGGTAGAACGGTTTTTTGACGTAGGGAGTGTAAGAAGGATGAATGCACCCACTTTTCAATATTTGATACATCTGAAATAAGTGCATTGAAGAGTGAAAAGTAGGTGTATAATCTTTCCTGTACTTTCTATGTTAAGAACTGTTCTTTTCTGGAACCTTACCCGGATCTATATAATCTATACGTATTCGCATATTGAGCAATGGGAGATATGGCTTACGACTCTGGTTTCACATACAGTTGATACATGCAAAAAGTCAGGAATGTCTTGTGTTTGAGTTGTGATCAACTTAGACAAGTGAAGCTAAATAATGTAAAAAGTTATGATGTTTTGGGATGGGGGTAAGAAGTTAAGATCTATGTGATGCTTTTACTTGGGTTCCACTTTTTTTGTTCTCGTTCAGTCGTTTGTTCCTCTACATGATACCATGTGACTCCGTTTTCACATTAGAAAGGAACCCATAAAATGGAAATGTTGTATGACGGAAAAAAGTAGAACATTAGGCTTGAATATCGAATGTACCTATATCTATCTGTTTGTCTTGATAAGTCCTCCGTTGACAAGATTATAAATGGTTCTGATCACTAGACATTTGTTGATTCTTTGTGGTTACTCTAACTTATGCAACTGTGCAGAAGCCATCCAGAAGTTCTGTGGGCGCAACGCGCAGATAAAGTTTACCTCACCATAGCCTTAACAAACGCAAAAGACATTGCAGTCAAGTGTGAACCCCATGGACTCTTTAACTTCTCTGCTGTTGGGGCAAAAGATGAAACCATTGACTTTAGCTTGGAACTTTATGGGAAAATCTTACCTGATGTGAGCACCAAACTCTTCATTTTCCAAAAGTGTGATTTTCTATTTTTATCAATTCTTGTTATATTTTCCTGTTAGTTGTTTTGTGTGATTTAAATTTCAGCTGTGTGCTATACTGCTATGTTTGTACTTTTGATTTATCTATTCATAAATTGGCCTAATAGCGAATCGAACTGCATAAAGCCATAAACTCGTGAATTTTTATGGTTTAAGAACAAACCCTGTTCCAGTATGGTGTACTTGATACAGAGTCGGTAAAATCGTTAATTTTTCTATATATGAACTCTTAATAATATCAAAATTGGGGACCCGTTTAACATCAAAAGTCTTATCGCTTTATGATAATCATGGATCGTGATGCATCTTAAGATAAATACCTTTGTAACTTTCCCTCTTTCTGAAACAGAGCTGCAAACCCCAAATGGGTCTGAGGAATATACTATGTACCGTTCAGAAAGAAGAGAAAGGGTGGTGGCAACGTCTCTTGAAATCAGAAGGAAAACCTGCTCCATATATAAAGGTTGACTGGAATAGGTGGTGTGATGAGGATGACGAATCAGCTAACGGTAATCTCAGTCACCATGTTATGAATTAGTGTTGTGTATCATTTTTTATATGTTTTATAAAGCAGCTCATTTTTTTGCTTCTTTTGCTAACTTATATTATTTTGATTTTGCAGAAACTGATGAAAATGATCTGAAGGTAAGATCATCTCCCTTACTAATGTTTATGTCCTAGGTCGAAAAAATAAAAACACTTTTAGTTTGGACTTAAAATCCTTTATTGTTTACCTTATTAAATCCAGAATCAATATGAAAACATCAAATAATTTTGATTTTATAAATATCTCTGATTTCTATAAAAGAACGAGTCATTTGATTCTATATATCTACACGACTGCAGTACCTTAGTGATGATGATGGAAGCAGCAGCGATGATGGAATGCTATGTGAGTCCTGATATTTTATCTATTTTCATTCTCTATTTTAGTTACTCCACCGTGTAATGCGTGAGAAACGATTTTAGGAACTTCTTAGTATGTCAAAATACAAATATAGGCCATATGCACGTGACATAATTTATTGCCAAAATAATAACAATCCAAACTTTGACAAATCCATTTTTAAGAATGTGAAGAGTAGGAAGACCTGTTTACCCTTTCAGGTCCCTTTTCTCGTCTAATTTTTATGTTTCAAGTATTTTGCCTGTTTCCAATATATTGCAAACCCGCATTGGCAGTTTCACATAAATCAGTAAACATGTATTGGTGCAGCATAATCAAACAGTTATTTCTTCAATCTTGTGGTTGTTCAGTCTTCAGTATTTGATCATTCAGGAAAATCAGCAATTAGTGTGTTAATTTATTTTTTATAATTTGGACCTTTTTGCAGATCTTCCTGACCTCGAAAAAGCCCGAGGAAACTAGAGATTACGGAATTAAAGCTTACAAAGTGAACTGATAGTTGAAGCATAATGCTTATCAGGTCACTACTTATATTAACTAGAAGGGGCCCGAGCTCGAACTAGGTTCGATCGTTGTAACGACCACGAGGGTCTTGATATTCTACTAAATTCTGGTCTATCTTTACTATTAATATCATGAGGACATTGTCATATCGTCTTATTGATGTTGCAACTCTGGCCGTTAACCTTGGTATAAATCAAATGCTAATCAGGATTGACTGCTTATAGTAACAGAGTTCTTCATGACCATGATTAGTTTATTCTAGCATCTTAGACAAGGAATAAAACAAAACCTCACTAGTTGAAAACCACCAAATCTTTATAGATAAGATATCGCATAATATACAATGTAAAGCCACACCCTTGAAATTTGAGAACTTATTGTGCTATACATTCACGAAGGCTCCCAGACGTCCAGTTCACTTATGATAAATTACAACCTGCACATGTAGTACTAGCTGGTAACTCCCGAGCAAAGAGGAACTCTATTGCTGAATGTCTCTATTGGACGAAATAGATGCTTTACTCTCTTTTCGTTGCCTTGGGAATATCTTCAACCTTGTCTACAATTTCAATAGGAATCACTGGAATCGAATCCCACCATCCTTGTAGTTTCCTATTCCCCATGTCAATTTTTCTCTTCTTAACAAGCTTCCCCAACTTTGACGTTGTTGCAAACGCCAATACCACTAGGACCATAATAATGAACTTCAGCGGGATGACTGCTAATACTATTGCACACCCGGTCAATGCTGTAATCGCCATATCTGTGTGCTGTAGCCGACATTGATGAAGCTTAAAATAAAACACACATGAAAGAGTATATATTCAAATTGGTTTGTACCAACTTACTTTAGGGGCGTTTGATAACATTATTGACCATAATTTCAGTATTGAAATATTCGCCAACTGCATGATACTGTAAGCTGTATTAAGTCCAGATTGTGCCGACACTATGCTCTCCCTTGTTGACTGATCAGAGGCAGTACATACAACAAACTTGGTTTTCTTGCCTACACCATGTCGTCTTGCCCAAATCATCTTTGAAACTACCCACATTAAGAATATTGCCATGGCCTTGCCAATCCACTCTCTGCAAGCACAATAACTTTACATTTGTATTTTCTTCCAGAAGTGAGTTTTTATCACTCTTTAATTACATTCTTCAACACACTTACTTGTACACAACCAATAGTGTAAATCCAATCACCATGACAGTGGATACTGGTCTTTCCCACTGGATGACCTCTTGAAACCACGGCAATGCATTTTTTAGAGGCTTCACCAACTCCTGCACAACGCCATCAATAATGTGAACATGGGGTTACCTATAAAAACATGACACCAAATATTCGCAGTGTCAAGTTATTCTTAGAAACATACCATCAGTACGGCAACGCTGTTGCCAATCCCTTCGTCTTTTATCTCTTCTGCCTTGGCTTTTGCCATGTTAATTTCTTTTGCTTCCTCTCTAACCTGTTCAACAGCTGTTTCCAAAGATGATATATTCACAGGTTGGTTACTTGCAATTTCAGTATTCTCACTCCCTACTTTCATTTCCTTGTGCAGAGCACACACCCGGGAGACATTCAAGCTGCGCAACACAGAGGTTGCACTGCACGGGTGTTCAGTTTCGACTGTTTTCAAACTTTCAGCAAGTTCTTGTAGGACATAACTTCCTGTAGGAAGCTCGTCAAACAATGCAAAAATGAGGAAACTTTTGGGATCAGGTGGAGAAATTCTAAGCATTTCTCTGGCTGCATGAAGCCTTATGATCCCTAAGATGGTCCTTGCATGCATCTCCCATACTTTTTGCGAAGATTCCAGTTCGAACTTTCTTATGAACTTGTGCAAAAGCATAATTTCCTTCACGAGAGCAAGCCAATGGTCTCGTCTTGTGGAGCTAGCCATCTCCGGGAACTCAATTTGGACATCCTCTTTCCTAAATGACCCCAAAGAAAAAGCCGGGTTAGAGCATGAAAGTTACAACAACAAAGACACAATACATTCACATGAACCCACAGTGGCAATTTCAACTCACTTATCTAGGATGGTGTTGATTTGGTTATAATTTAAATCTAATGGTCACACAGGTAGACATTTGGCCTTTTTTAAAAATGGAACGTGTTTAGAGCATGAAAGTTACAACAACAAAGACACAATACATTCACATGAACCCACAGTGGCAATTTCAACTCACTTATCTAGGATGGTGTTTGATTTGGTTATAATTTAAATCTAATGGTCACACAGGTAGACATTTGGCCTTTTTTAAAAATGGAACGTGTTCAACGACAGACCAGATCAGAAGACATCTGAAGTGTATATTGTTTACAAAATTTTAAAAACTGTTTATCTAGAGAGGTTAGATTACATTGTTGTGTATCATATTTTATAAATCAGCTATCTATATATAAATTTAATCTAATAAGAATGTACGAAGGGTGTGCAAAAGGGTCACCCCTGAGATGAGGTAAAACGGGTTATGTTACATATCTAACAAGACAAACACGTACGTAAAGTACTATATCAGGCTACAGAAACGGGTCATTATTGTCTAAAACATGTTTTCCCACCTCTAAGTAATAGCTCAGATAAAGAAATGATTGGTATGGGTAGTAATCTCACAGTTCCGAGGACTCGTATATTATGGCTCTGTCAAAAAGAGGAGCACCCAGAGGACCTGTCGATGCTGGCTTTACAGACTGCTCTATGTCCCTTGACAGATCAAGCTTAATTGCATCTTGATATGAAACAATTCCCGAGGTCTCAAAGTAGAGGGCGTAGTTGGTTAATGTTAGTCTCCCTATGGAAAGCACTGATAAATACTTTATAGATTTGAACTAAGAAAGAAAAGGGAAGATCAAGACGAACCAGGCCAGCTTTGTCCCCCAATATGACGAATAACTCTCTGTGAACTGGCAGTTCCCTCGACGTGCAGAATATATTCATCATCTGCCAAAGCCGTGTTCGTCGGTATCACTTGCGTTTGCAAATGTTTTATGCATCTACAACAAAGGTTAACCAAACTTCAGGCAAAAATGGAAACACAAAACCTTGGAGTCCACTTTATTCTTCATGTAGAACACTACTGAAATAAGGTTGAAAAAAGAATTACTTGTCGATTTCATTGAGATATTTGTCATATGCAGGGAAATGTAGACGATTTCCAGTAGATATGGTTAGTGTCTCAAAAGTGAATCTCCCAGTCACAAAATCAGTCATTAATGGAACTAACGATCCCAACCACGCAAATGCATCACCTCCGACACTTGGCTGATTATCAACCTACCAGCCAAAAAAACTAAAAACCATAATATAAACTCATGAAATGTACCAACGCAGAAACACCAATGGGGAGCACTGTAAGTTTGGGTTCAAATTATGATACATATTTACGAGAATCATACAACCAATTGGAATAACACCCACTATGAAAAACAGTGCTGAATATATGAAGTCGTAATACTGTAAAGTACTACGACTCCAAAAATTAATTCATGATATTATTTTCCACTTAAGATGTATAACTTCATGTCCGTATGAAACATATTACCCGAAATGGATTATTTGACTCTACAAATTTGTGTAATTAGTAATAGATCTGTCTAACAAAGTTAACGCTCGTAAACATTAGATAGAGGGAAAGGTAGCCTACGAGTAGCGGCATGATGTCTGAATAGAAAATAGAAATGTCATCTTGCTCATTAGTGGATTTGGCAGGTGTTGGTATCCCTTTATCTTCTTTCTCCTTAGCAACATACTCCTGAAAAACCCAAAAGCATACCCGTCAAAAATAAATTGATAGTGCCTATTCTTCTTCGCAAGTAATAATATCTCAATAATTAGGGATTATTAAAATGCGAACCATATAGAGATTGGAAGGCATGGAAAAAAAGTAATATTTTGATTGAAAATTGTCAATGGCATATCGCATCACAAAGTTCAAAATCCTATCATCGATTACGTATCTTCATCTCACAAGACATAACTTGATCTCCAACTATGGCAAATAGAGATTGGAAGGCGCACATTACCCGGGGAAGAGCTTAGGGAGGGTATACTTAATTATGACTAATAAAAGTTATGCTCACAACTGACTTTGAACTTTGAAGAGCGCACTGAAATGATGTGTCAAACCATAAGCTACTTGAAGTAGCACTTGAATTAGAGTTCCGACGATCTGATAACAAAATTACACATGTACCATTTAATCAACTCTTAATTCACATTAGGAGTGTTCTATCCATTTCTCCCCTTATATGTCAAGTTAAACATTTAAGTTCACGCTTGAGTTGCATTCCCGAACACAAGGCCTAAATACTACTCCATAACTTCCTTCCATTGACAATGATGATGAATATATGATCTTTTATGTAGTAAGCCTTCCAACAACATTTTTTTATTCCAATTCCATGGTATTGACTAGTTGTGCATGAGCCAAATAAAATAATAGATTTATCTTCGGTGCATCATCAAAATTACATGCATCAATATATATATATATATTTGTACTTTATGAATTTTCATGCATCAAATTTATCATGATCTCAAGGTCAAAATCTTGTCTTATTTGTTTTACCTTAATACTTGTTTTAAAATAATCAACCCCTATATATATATATATATATATATAGTTTGAATGAATTAAATACCGTATGAGACTCTTCATCGATAGAGCTAGGTATTTCCCAAGCAAGCATCATATCGAATGTAACCCGACTAAAATCACCTTCATTAATCTCTACTTCAAGGTTTCTACACACTTCATTAAGCACTTTACTCGAACAATACTCCACCAACTTCCTAGAGTACCCTCCCAAGTCCGCCTCCCATCCAATCTCAAATCCTTTAACTAACTCATCCACACATGTCCCCAGTCTCCTGCAAATTAATACAGTATATTTTATCAAATCGCACATGATCAACTTTCATTTAAAATGATACTTTTTCAACATCTGAAATGATATGTTAATATGTATACAACAATTTTTTATTTTTTTTATCTATATCAAAGTCCTACTATATGCATAATTCATAATATGTGTATATGTACACCACAAAGTTCTTGTATACAACTAACTTAAACCATTGATTGTTACTCTTACACAGATAATTTAGAAAAGGATACATATATACTCGATTTTATATAAAACTTGTCTATAAAAAGTTTGAAGTTACGTACATAGCACATTGGTGAAGAAGGTTGTTAGCAAAGGTGGATAGATGTTTCTTCTTGTTATTTTCCATTTTGAGATATATGTTCGATTTTTGTGATGATTTATATATGCTTGTTTGGATAGATTTGATTGTGTACGTGTGTATATGTAGGGGGTTGGGGTTGGGGTTGGGGTTGGGGTGTGGTGAGTTTTTTGATATATATATATATGAATCTCAACGGCAGTGAAACGTGGCGGACATGCATGGACTCAAACGGTGCTTTTTGACATTTCACTAGATACTACTAAACGAATACCCGCTCAATGCGACGGTGTAGGCGGCGACGTGGCGGTGGTGGCGGTGGCGACTTGTGGTGGCGACGGCGACGAATAGGATAGATAATTAATGTAAAACAATTCATGTGATTTAAGGAGTCAATGAAGTTAATTTAATAGATAAAAGATATATGCTATAAATGTTTTAAGAGATTAAAGGATTCCAAAAATAAAAACCTAGTTTGTATTATAAGAGAGTATAGATATAGATATAGACTACGAGTAATATTTTTCAATGAAACTCAGAAGATTCAAACTGTCAATAATTTCTAAATACCAACATTATATTACCTAGGGTAAGGTTATTTTAAAAACCTCTAAAAAGGCAGGAACTTTTAAGAACCCCTTTTAAATTCAAATTATTCACTATATGATTGCTTACACATGTTCAAATGGTTATATAATTATTAAAAGATGTTCATATAACCATCTATATACATTTGATCATCACCAATCTCATGAAAACATTATTTTACAAAAATACTTGTATAAATTTGATCGACCTGCATACATGTGATCATTACGTTATTCGTGCACATGTGATCATAGAATTCATGTCTCCAAAAATTGCATAATGGATGATAATCCATGTTTTTACATATTTGTAAAATCTAAAATTTCATCTAAACAATCAAAAAACAATTATCAAGTACGAGTAAATAATAATTAAGGATTTAGCTTGATTTAAAAAGTTCTTAAAAGTTCTTGCCTTTTTAGAGGTTCTTAAAATAACTTATCTATCTATCTATATTATAACTAAAAGAATAAGCTACGGTATATTTAGCACCTTTAATCTTTTTTTTAGGCTTAATTTTCATTTTTAATTAATCTAATTTTCTTCTTTTTTCTAAAATATTTTTTTATTTTATTAAATAGATAATTATATATTAAATTTTAAAGATATATAATATTTTTAAAACTCTCTCAATAAATTATTATATATACAACTTAAATTTTAATTAATCATTTTCATTCATATTATTTATCTCCTTCCAATCTTTAATAAACAAATTAAGTTCCGTAAATTTCTCAACAAAAAAACATACGGTTTTATTTCATATCACTTTAATTTTATTTTTGCTATTTTGTTCGTGTTCATTTATTGTTTGACATTGAATTGTTATGTTATTGTTTTTTTTCATTTTTTTTAATTTAGTTTGTTGTCAATCGTAATTTTATTGTGGCTTCTTCTAATACTACAAAAAGGTTTATTCTTTTATATTTGTTTTGTTCATGTTTTGTTATTTTTCACCTATTTTGTTATTTATTATTTGATATATACCTTTGATATATATATATATAGGAGAGAGATCAAATAAGAAGGTGTCTTAAGGAGAGAAGGGAGAGAAGGTCTTATGAACCAATCACAACGCAACATGTGGATTTAAAAAAAAACGCGGTGGCATTTTTGTAAATAAATCAAACTTTTATCAGCCTGGTTTTGGGTCAGCTTGGGTCTGGGTCAGCTTGGGTTATGATCAGCTTGGTCTGTCAGCTTGGTTGAGTCAGCTTGATCAGCCTGGGTTCTAGTTCAGCTTGGTTGGTCAGCTTGGGATCTGATCAGCCTGGGTTCTAGCCCAAGCTGACCCAAACCCAACCTGATCCATCCCAAGCTGACCCAACCGAACCCCAAGCTGACCCAAACCCGTAATCTACATTTGTGTAGATTAATATACATTTGTGTAGATTGTGTGTAAATTGTGTCAAGCTAACCCAACCCCAAGCTAACCCAAGCTGACCCAAACCTGAACCAAGCTGACCCAACTCAGAACCCAAGCTGACCCAAAACCCATAAGCTACATTTGTGTAGATTATGTATAAATTGTGTCAAGCTAACCCAACCCCAAGCTGACCCAAACCTGACCCAAGCTGACCCAAAACCCATAATCTACATTTGTGTAGATTATGTGTAATTGTGTCAAGCTAACCCAACCCCAAGCTAACCCAACCTGACCTGACCCCAAGCTGACCTAAACCTGACCGAACCCAGAACCCATAATCTACATTTGTGTAGATGTGTAGATTATGTGTAAATTGTGTCAAACTAACCCGAACCAGGCCCCAAGCTGACCCAACCATGACCAAAGATGACCCAGACCCCAAACTGACCCAACCCCAAGCTGGCCTAAACCTGACAAGACCCCAAGCTGACCCAGACAAACTGACCCAGACCCAAGCTGACTGACCAAACTGACCCAAACCAAGCTGATCCAACTCAAGCTGACCCATCCCAAGCTGACCTAACCCACTGAGATCCCAAGCTGACCACGCTTCACAAAACTTTCATTTATTTACAAAATTGCCACCGCGCTTTTTTTTTAATTTTGCCACATGTCGCGTTCTGATTAGCTAATAGGACCTTCTCTCCTTTCTCTCCTTAAGACACCTTCTTCCAGTGAAAAGTTATTTTGAGAACCTTTTTTTTTTGCGAGAACCTTTGAGAACTTTTCAAATCCAGCCCAACCGATGATTATTCTTTACATTTGCATACATGTGATCATAACAATATTCGTGCAAATGTGATCAAGAATCCAAATCTTCACATAATTGTATAACGGATGATAAATCCATGCCTGCACACAATTATAAACTTCAAAATTACACATAAGTTGTTCAGAAAACAATCAAAAAACAATTTTCATGTAAAGAATAATCATCGGTTGGGCTTGATTTGAAAAGTTCTCAAAGGTTCTCGCAAAAAAAAGGGTTCTCAAAATAACTTTACCATATATATATATATTAAAACTATCTGTCCATTGGACGAACTTGAATACTAGTATTATATATTTAACAATTAAAGAGACATTAACTACAATAATTTTTATTTTTTTTTAGTTTTATCATAAAACCTTGAAGATTTGTACTTTTTACACATTACAACTTTAACTACAATTACCTTTGTGTTTTTACATTTTTGTCACCAACTTTTTTTCTTTTACATTTTGTCTCCGGACTAAACTTTGGAGTTTCTAACTTTTGCCACATAACCTTTTAGGTTTATCGATAGTTGATCTTTTTTTCTTTTTGGTTTTTGTCACACACTTTTTAGCTTTATACTCTTGACAAAAAGTTTATCCCTTCTTTATTTTTAGAGTTTATTACCCCTTTACTTTTTTGGCCATCTTCTTTCAAATTTCTTGATACTATGAAATTTCATTACTAAATTTGGATCTTCCTACTTTTTTAAGGTAAAAGCTTGAAAAAACAAAGATATTAATATAGATAAATACATGTTTATGTTAATGTATAAATATTTGTGTGTGAGTGAGAGTGAAGGACTGTTAGTGAGTAGAACTCATTCATTTAGATCTATCTATAACATATATGGGTGGTGTGTGTCATTCATGAAACAGTGTCAAAAATGGAAATGGGTCGTGTGTAAAAATTGGAATTGGTGGGGTGGTTTGGTCGAAAGACATGTGTCACGTGAGTTAATTAGTTGGTATTTATAATGTACGTTTGTAAGTTTCACGTATCATTATGTTTCCCAAAGCAACGCTCAAGTAAAAATACCAGTTTATAACGTATAGTAAATAATCGTTGTTAAAAATAAAAAAAAGTATATATTTACACCATACAATGCCGCTTCCACCACCACACTATCATCACGACCATCGTTGCATTGCACGTTACTTATGAATGAATTGTATCATATTTTCATTAATATTTTTAAGGGATTAATCACGAGAAGACCAACGTACTTTCCCATTTGTACACGGTTACCCATTATACTTTTTTATTGATGAGGTTTACCCACATACCTTTCTTTTTTGTACATGGTTGACCAATATTAACGACTATTACAGGTAAACCGGTCAACTTTGGGTCAACCGTGTACAAAAAAAAAGTATGTGGGTAAACCTCATCAATAAAAAATATGATGGGCAACCGTGTACAAATGGAAAAGTACGTTGGTCTTTTCGTGATTAATCCAATTTTAATCAACGTTCGTAAACATGTACTTTTTAATCAACATAGCTATATATTATATTGTTAATTGTTTCCTTGCATTCTATTTTCATAATTATGTCTATATTATAACTATACTCTTACACACAACTCAACATCGTTCTAATATAGATCATTTTTAAACCACACGTTAAAAATGAAAATAATATAATTCATCTCGGATGTACAACGCATGGGTCTTAAGACCTCGTTACAAAGAAAAAACAAGTTTTGAGGTTGGGCACCAACATTCATTATTATTGGGTTGCAATGATATGCAACATCTACAACGTCAAAATGTTCAAAATTTTTGTATTTTGGGTTTCGTATGAAATATTTGGTTGTTATCCCTTTTTTAGTAAGAAAGATTCGCATGTATTAAGTATGCGGGATCATCCATAAGATATTTTTTTAGCCATACATCACTACTTATTTTTTTTTGATTAATCATGAAAAGACCAACGTACTTTTTCATTTGTACACGGTTGCCCATCATATTTTTTATTGATGAGGTTTACCCACATACACTTTTTTTTTGTACATGGTTGACCCAAAGTTGACCGGTTTACCTGTGATAGTCGGTAATATTGGTCAACCGTGTACAAAAAGAAAAGTATGTGGGTAAACCTCATCAATAAAAAAGTATAATGGGCAACCGTGTACAAATGTGAAAGTATGTTGGTATTCCCTTGATTAATCTCTGCTTTTAATTATCCTTATTTTTTAGGAAAATTTCCGGGAAAAGTTACATAACACGTGTAATGTAAGACCCAGATATAAGTCAAAATTAAAACGTTGGTGTGTGTGTGTTCCGTTCTGTTAACCCTCTTTTGCTTCTTCGATCATCCATCCATCCATCCAATTAGTTGTTGTCTAGTGCCCAACCATCACCATGTACTCCGACGATTCTTCTTCAATTGTTCGTCTCAATATCGGTAGCTCTTCTCTCACATACACAATCTATACATATACAATTCGTGTATCTATATACTACTACATGCCTTACAATTTACTATGTAATATTATATCAATTACAATTTTCAGTCTCTATCTTTAATTCATAGATCGCTTGATTTTATTCATCCATTATATATAATATATTTATTTTCATATTCGTTTCTATCATTTTGTCCTTAAAATTAGGCCTTTGATTACAAAAACACGTTTTCTAATCCGACACTTGAATCTTTGATTACAATAGTGTGTATTATGTAGTCATGAAGATATGATTGGTTTTCAGTTGTTGTGTATTATATAGGTGGCAAGAAGTTTTGTACAACTGTTGATACGCTAACTCAGAGGGAGCCTCATTCGATGCTTGCGGCTATGTTTAGCGGTCGCCACACTGTTTGTAAGGACTCTGACAAGGTAAATTCTCGGACAAATGAACACCCCTGAAAAATGTCTTTTGTTTGAAGATGTTTAGTTGCAGGATTAGATGCTTCATTAGTATGTTGATATGTTATTATTTTAAGCACTTCTTGTTGAATTTTTATAGGTAATAATTGGATTATGTTTAGTTTTCTTGGCCTTTTTTTCGTTAAGTGAAGCCATATGTTTGCTCATTTGAAAATTAGGCTGATTAACATATACAAAATTTTACATGTCATATGCCGTAATCAGGGTAGTCGGCGTATTATCATGATAGAATTATGGAGAGGTGTAAGAATTAAATGGGCAGCTTGTTTTTAGGACATGCCTAATATCATACACTTTGATGGAACTATATGTAAGTAGAGAAATTTACGCGAATAAACAAAGTGTCTGGGGCAAATGAAGCAATCAAATTAACAAAGATAAAGAGATATAAAAAGGTAGAGGATAATAAGATTGTTAAAGACTTAATACAGTAGTAAGCCCACAATCTTTTAGATTCTTGTGAATAGTGTGTGTGCCGAGTTGTTCTACCACAAAAGGAACATGTTTTGAACATTTCGTTCTTTTTCAGGGGTATGTATTTCTTGACAGGGATGGAAAACATTTTCGACACATATTAAATTGGTTGAGAGATGGTGTGGTTCCCAACTTGGGTGATGTAGAGTGTTCAGAGCTTTTGCGGGAGGCAGAATACTATCAGCTTCTTGTAAGTCATCCCTTCCTTTCTTGAATGACCGATTTTGTTTATTTAATGATGGTATATTAATTTGAATGTGAATATAACAGTCCATTATGTATTGCTATCATGGTTAACTTCTTTTTTTGGCCTCTTACAAGCTTGGGTGATCCCACCTGCTTTGTGAGCAGACTAATCCTAAAGCGACTCGCTTTGCGAGCCCGGATTTATAGTGGTTGAACCTTTGTGGTCACTAGGGGGTTTATGCCAAGGATATAACTTGTGACCTTTACATTAAGAAGCATAAGTCTCTGCCGAGGGACCACCACACATTTCATGTTTACCATTTAACTCTGTATGTTGGCATTTTATAGAAGTGGTGGCTGTCTTTCGCTTTGTGAACAATTAGTATCAACATAGGACTAAGTTATATATGGTAGTACTTTGTTAAAATATTCTCCCTCTTGAGCATCTCTTATATTTCACCATTTTAGGGATTAGTGGATGGGATAGCTGAGGTCGTGAATAAGAAGAAAGAGGCTGAAGAAATGGATACTGAATTAACACGAACTGATATTATCAAATGTGTACAATCTGAAAAAGTCAGATTGAGAGGAGTAAATCTCTCTGGCCTCGATCTTTCAAAACTGGTATGATTAAGTACATCGTGTTGTGTGATATAAAGTTAATTGTCAAATACTCAAACGTATCATATACAACAGCAATATGCGTTAGAGTATGGACTGTATTAGTATACTATTTCCGAACTTAAAAAACTATAAAATATTATCTAAAGGTGCCCGTTTTAAAGGTTTACAAGCCCAAGGTTTTCGGGCTGTCCTCCATATAACATCGATTGTAAAAGAAAATTTGTGAACTATGGTTTGTATTTTGCATGTGTGGTCCATCACATTCTATGACTTTTCTATAAGCTTTCTATCGCTGGTAGCTATTTAATTATCGTTTTCTGATTCAAACTTGATGGTTAAGATTTATTTATAAACATTTTCGATGTCAATGTCGTACTTATAAGTTGGCTCTTCTGATCCAGTTAATCCCCATTATAACTTGTCCAGGACTTGTCCTATGTGGACTTCAGCTATGCATGCCTGAAAAACGTTTTCTTCTCACGCGCTAACCTTCAGTGTGCTAAGTTTAAGGTAATTTACGTACTTGGTATTATTAATACCCAATTTATCTGCGAGAGACATCTTGTAGATGTATTTGTAATACAGTTGCTTTATTATTGTCCACCAATTGCTCGCTCTTGTTATTTCTGATAAAAGTAGTGCTTTCTTTTATTCATTCCAGGATGTAGATGCTGAAAATACAATTTTTCACAATGCAACATTGCGTGAGTAAGATTCCTTGAACTTAAGCGATTTCCTTTTTGGTTGCATGAAGTTTGCAATCATCTCAGTACTGCAATGTATATGTGTTAGAATTTACATAGACGTCTTACCAGGATGGCAGGATGTCTTTTGTGAATTTTATTGTAAAATCTTTTTTGCATACTAGCCAACTCAATTGATTTTGTGTTGCCTAGGGAAGATGTGAGTTCACTGGGGCCAATCTTCGTGGAGCATTGCTAGCTGGAGCAAATCTTCAGAGTGCAAACTTACAAGGTAATAATCTCTAATTTCTGTTTATTATTGAGTTTATTTTTGAATGTCTGTTTCTTATACCAATGAGTGATGAGATTTAATGATTGATAAATAGGAAGACTTATTTGTAAGAAGCTAACCCAATGGTGTATTGTCATAAATGATCTGCACTCTATGCATGCACCAAGTTAAACTAAGTCATCTTGTAAACTATCTGGTCAAGAAATATACTCTCTTATTGATCCAGTTTGAATGATTTAATTTTTGCAGATGCGTGCCTGATAGACTGTAGCTTCTGCAATGCAGACCTGCGCTCTGCACATCTTCAGGTATGCTTAGGTCTTGGTCGAATACCTTATACCATCATTATGACATTAGATGTGGCGTCCTGAAGATAGTTTATACTAGTAGAGGCGGCAATTTTGACCCATTTACTTATGAATGGGTTGATTTGGGTTATTTCAAATGGGTTAATACTTTACATGGCTCAAGAAAGCAGCCTCCCTGAGTGTTTTAACATTTTATAATGCATAAAATATCTTAATCAATTTAATTCAAAACTATTATATTATTATTATTGAAGTAACATAATTTACGTAAGCCTGCAAATACCAACGAGCAAATAGCTCCATGGTACAAGGTATTTCATACAAGTCTCTCACTGATGCAAGACCCAGGTTCGAGTCTTGGTGAGAGGGCAGAGTTTTATCCTAATTAAATGTTGTGCCTTTAGGCAGTTTAATTGGGGGATTTTCCTCCTACCAGGTATTGAGCGTGAGGGGGCACTCTAGCGTGGACCCAGTTAAGACAACGTAAGCTAGATCCCCTGTTGCGAGCAATTGATCCAAACCTTTCAAAAGAAAAAAAAACGTAAGCCTGCAAATGTAATATTTGTAGAAGCTCTATGTTCTTTGGACGAAAAAGTGCTGGCCACCAGTTTACCCATTTTGACGTGTTACCTGACCATCCTGGTTGCACACCATGTTTTTGGAATGGATATTAAGTGATTTTGATGCTCTGTCTACACTTTTTAATTTTGAGTGTAGATTTTGTTAGTTTAAGATCTAGTTCTGTAGAAGGGCCACATAAAAGCACCACTTCTGGGTGGAATTTTTAAAGCCTTGTCTGTATCATTTGCTACATTTATTAATATTTTATTGCTTGCATTCTATGTTTTCAGACCGCTGATCTTACAAATGCAAATTTGGAGGGAGCCAATCTTGAAGGCGCCAATCTAAAGGTATAATATCTGTTCGAGTTTTGCTATAGATTTCGACCATAATCAAAGATCTTTTTTAGATTCCCGGTTTGTGATATCATATATCAAAGAAAGGCAGTAAATGGTAGTGAGAGAGTAAGTAGTAAAAGTGAACTCGAAATTTATTAAGTATCCAAGTCTTTGGACACTTGATGTAGTTTCTAGTTGGTCGTGTCCTCAAAACTTGTATGGGGTTGCATCAAAAACATCACGAAGTGAAAACCGGTGGCTCGGCCTTCGTCGATGGGGTTGCTTCTTATGTCTCGGGTTTTCTGTAATTGGCATAAGGTTTTTTCAATCATTTTGCTACCTTTGCAGTTAAAGTTTCGAGTTGGATCTATGTTGTATTTTTCTTGTATTTTTTGTAATTTTGATCACTAGCATCTTGCTAGTAGATCCTTTTTATTATTAATAGAATATTTCTTCTGTTCTAAAAAAAATAAGTATCCAAGCCAGGATTCAGAAGGTTCATTTAAACTTGTCCTAACTTGATTAATTCCGACTAATTCTTGTCTCTCTATATCTGTTTTGCTATTTTAGGGTGCAAAATTGACCAATGCTAATTTAAAAGGTGCAAATCTTCAACGTGCTTATCTTCGTCATGTGAATCTTCGTGACACGGTAAGTAACACCAAATTAATTTTTCTTTAATTCATGCATCTCAAGTATTGCAAAATTTTGTTTAGTAAACGTGAGGCTGTTAGTAAAATGCCTAAATACACTTGATATTCACATAATTGGGTAAAACTCTGCATAAACTCAGAACTTATAAAGTTCCATAAATCCCTTAATGATTTTATTTTGTTACAAATTGTGTTTTATTCTTGCAGGATTTGGATGGCGCGAAACTGGACGGTGCAAATTTGCTTGGAGCAATTAGATAACAGTAAACTAATTCAAAGACTCAAAAGAGTGGTGGTATAATTTTCTTTCTGTACTTGGTTACAATTTCGTGATGACTCTCATTGGTTCTATGCATTGCTAGATTTACCTAAGTTGTGGTTTAAAACGATCATACTTAACTTTTAAATTTCACTTCTTTTTGTACATACCCATTATCGACTTCTGAGAAGCTAAAAGAGAACTGTCAATAAAGAAATAAGTTAAGAACTGGATCCATTGAATGTGGCGATAGGTTTTCGTTGGGAACACCCAATATGTTTACCAAGTTTATATAATAAAGATAAATTAGATCCGTGTTCGTTCATAAGCTGCACGTTCTCCACCAAAAACCTATTGATTCGTACACTTGATTCGTTCAAATCGTGCATCAAGAGAGTAATCTTGTAGTATTATATGTATAGATAGATGGTGCATTGGGAATGGATGGAGATTCATGCATATGTATTGATTTTAAACTCTATGGACGGTGCATTTGGAGGAAAACCAGGAATATTGTGTAGGAACCTGTGAACAGCACGTGACTCCATTGGAATATCTAATCCAATATAGTATAGTAGTACTATACAAAGTTAATCTATCTTCCAAATGATTGTTAATTTTTCTCTTGTTTTTTGCTATTTTCTTTTATAAGTTTAAGGCAACGGCTTCAAGTTTCGACTTGTTTTTAAGTTAAAACATGCTAATCTTGTCACATCTACTTAAATGTCCTCTTTTTAATGCTACATTTACAAGCAAACTTTTATAAACAAGGCTACAAACTTATGTGGTCTAATGAAAAATGGAGAGAGACTGAAAAAAGAGAAAATAAAAACAATTTAATTGGGCTAATTCAGTTTGTAAACCTTGTTTATAGAAGTTTGTATGCAAGCATAACAGTTTCTTTTTATTAAATTTTTTGGGTAAGGGGAAAGATTTTGTTCGTTAGGTTTTAACCATATCATTTTGGGTTTTTATTTTACTAGACTTTTCTGTTTTGTTAATTATAATCCTTACCTATGTTACGCTAAACTCGGAAGGACAAAATCCACAAAGATTCATTCATGTATGTATATAAAATAAAAACTTTAATAAATCTAAATGGACACCTATCTTCTTGACCAACTTTATCCAAACTTATTATTTGTGAGCTTTTGAGTGGGCAAATCATAATCAAACGAATGTGATTGATCAACCATAATTGGGTCCCATCAATATGGCCGACATGTATGTATAGTATATAAACTTACAATAATAATAAATTACAATAATGGAAAGGGTAGTCCCTTTTCAATTCATCATGTATTCCCTCTCATAGTAACATACTATATGACTATTCTAAATTTTCACTAATTTGACAACCCTGGTTTCACTATTCTGGGTTTTTTTTAACGTCGTGTTTCAAATCACCATCAATTCACCATATAATATGTAAAAACCTCACATATGAACCTATTGAACCTATTAACTATTAAGGTAACCATCTTAGGGTTTAAAAAAGCATATATAAAAACTCATAAAAATACACCTAATTAAGTCGCATATATCTGAATAAAAACTCTTCAATTTCTGAGTCATAAAAGTTGAAAGAACCTGGTCCAGTTATCATTTTTAAATATATATATCCATTAAACTTCAAGTTTAATAGAGAGAAATTTATTTCACACGGTATTTTTCAATTAAGGATGTGATATGGTGATAAAGGCTATTTAAAATTCGCTTAATGTGAGACCTTTTCGTTGTGTAATTAATACACATTCTGAGGTAAAATTCACTTGTAAAAAAAAAATTGTATATAAAGGGAAAGACTAAAGATTAGTGGTCAGTGGAGGGCCATTAAATTAATAAATACTCGTATAAAAGAGGAAAAGTAAACTAGTTATTATATCGTTGCCGTTCACATAAAAAAAAAAAAGTTATATCGTTGGGCCTACAATAACGTGTCAGCGTGATAGGTGGTATTAAGATTGGGCCATGTAGCCCATGGTCCCTACTTACTTACCGACACATTTTTATACTATTATTTTCAATAGATAATCGATCCGAATTCAACCTGAGTGTCGTAATTAAAATTTTTATAAAAAAAAATGTATCTAATTTTTGTTATCGATATATTATAACTTGATATGAAGAGTACCTATTACATTAACAAAGTATAGAAAAACATTTTAAAATATTATATAGAAAAAATTAAAAGATTATGAATTTTAAATAAGTATTAAGTGAGTTTTTTTAAATATGACATCATAAATGAAAGATAAACATTTTTAAAAAATATATGATCTTGACACCTCATAATGTTTCTAAAAATAGTTGTAAAAAACAATCATTCTTTATTATATATGAGCATAGTACCCGCGCAATGCGACGGTGGTGGGGAAGACAATCTGGTGGTGGCGTTGATAGGGTTTTACTTTGCTAGAGACGAAATGGTTGAAGGGCATAGTTGGTATATCACGTGAGAGGGTGCTTAGCATGGAAGATTATTTAACGACATTTTTATCTTATCAGGTTCTTAATTAAGTTAAGGGAGGAATCCAGTTTGCTTTATAAGGTATTATAGATAAAGATTTCATTTATTTAACTTATTTTTACTTTAACTAATTAATTTTACGTTTTTGCAATTGGCATTGTCGCGTTACTTCCGTGTGTGTTGTAGAAAACTGTTGATAACAACTTAATTGCAAATAAATAATCGTTTCGTAACAGAAGTCAAAGATTTTAAAATTTATATGAATTAATGAAATATTCTAGTTAGCATAAATAATTTGGTGGTGTTAAATTTAATAAATAAATACTAAAGTTGATATCAACTTAAACAATTTTATTTATTTATTCAACGAATATATTTCTTAAAAAAAAAAAAAGATAAACATATGATGAAACATATGTTACATAATACTATGGCCACCGGGGCAAAATAAATAAATAAATAAATAAATAATTCAAAAATGGTGACGAATCAAAATTTTATCATTCTAACAACAAATACATTATGTATCAAAATTTTAGTGGGAGCAACCACCCATATTGTCCTCTACTGTACGTTGCGAAAGAAATTTGCACAAAATAACAATCACTTTCAATACACTAGACGAAGCATTTTGGACCTCCGGGTTACGTTTTTGATAATCAGATTTAATTATAAAAAAATAAAAATTAAAAATGAAATAGTAATAATAAGATTTGAAGAGAATATATGATAATAAGTATGGATATTTGGTTTTTATGATGAAATCATCATGAAAGTAAAAAACAGAATCAATATTCTCGTGAAAGTAACAAACAATCATCTAATTATGGATATGTAATCACCTTTATTTAAGTTAAAGATAGGAATTGGTTTCTTTTTCATTGTATTAAAGTTCAAAGTTTTATCATCTATAGATAGGAATTTCTTCTAGATTTTATATAAAAATAAAAATATCTTCTTGCCATTTGAAAACCCAACCAATAAAAAATGGTCGGTTTTTTAATATATAATATATTAAATTTAATATGGATAATATCAAATTAATCGACATGGTCTTCCGTGTCATGTATTTTATTTATTATTTATTTTATTCTTATATGTCACACACACGTAGTCTCCAAATTTCCCCTATATAAACCAACCAATGCTAGACCATTTTCCACAAACCATACAAAAACACATCTTATAAAAACATATATACAAAACATCACAAGTGTCTAAATTGAGAAAAAATGGCAGGACTAATGGGAAAGATTGGTGATGCACTTCACATTGGTGGCAACAAAGATGGTGAAAAGAAGCACGAAGGCGAATACAAGTCGGATGACAAGAAACATGAAAGTGAGTACAAGTCTGATGTCAAGAAACATGAAGGTGACCACAAACCCGAAAAGAAGGAAGGAATAGTTGATAAGATTAAGGACAAGATTCATGGTGGTGAAGGAAGCAAAGAAGAATGTGGTGAAGGTGAGAAGAAAAAGAAGAAGGAAAAGAAGAAGAAGAAAGAAGGTCATGAGAAAAGCGGCGATAGTAGCAGCAGTAGCGATAGCGATTAGATATTAATAATCGTTATTGCCCTTGTGCATCCTATTTCAGATTGAATAGGTATGCATTTGTTTTTCATGTTTATTTGCTAAGATCTATAAAAAATAATAAAAAGAAAATTTTAATTGATTTTAATTGATTATTTGGATGAAATCAATTATTTACAAGTATTAAATATGATTTAATAATTGATTTTTTTTTACAATTTGTGCAGGGATGGAGAGTGCTTTTCATGAGTGTGTTTTTCTTTTGTTGAAATAAAGTGTAATAAAAAAGAAAAAAAAAGTTGCTGTTATGGATTTGTTTGTTTGTGATCCTATGGGTGTAATTGCTACTAATTGATAGAATGAAGTTTAATATTTTGTACAGAGCCTAAATCTTCATTTATGTTCCGAATTGATAAAATCTATATTATATTAAAAAGCAAATCTACTTTTAAACTTTCAATTTTTCAACATTCAATTTTAACAATATATACATAATAATGTATTATATCACACATCAATGCATATAACTTTCTTTTTCTTCCACAAATCATTTATTTCTCTAATTCTTTCAAAATCTTTTATCTCAAAAACCTTACATCGATAAATTATAAACATTATATAGGTGTTCTTAAAATATCATGTTTTTTCATTAGAGATGTCATTTGATATACTTTCGACGATTTTTTAATACGATGACGGAGCTTGTACGGCTAAGGCATTTGGCTATGATACTCTATCACATATCACCTTCTCTTGCCGATCACCCTCACTTATCACCCTCATCATTTTACCGCCACAACGCGTGAGTACTTTGTATTTTTTAAAGTTCATCATATCAAAAGATTATGATATGTATTTAAAAAATACACAAGATATTCATGTTAAAATACAGAATAATATAATATAATGTTACTATATATAGTATTAGCTTAAAGACAAAAATAAGGCATCTAAACGCGGCAAATCTAAAATTTTGTTATGTATTATCTAATCCTTGAAGGGAAAATTATCTTTTAACAGTTTTAGTATTTTAGACTAGTACTTTAGACTAGTAGAAGTAAGGGGTTTTTATGAACCCCACACTTTTCATGCCACGTAGGATGCCACCATGGAGACACCAAAAGCTTGGAGTAAGGGGTTTTTGAGAACTTGCACTTTCTATTTTATTTTATTTTTTTTATCTTTGACTTGCCATTTTTTGTAACTCTTTTACATTAAACCCCTTAAAGTTTTACTTGTTTCTTAATTATTAATAAACTTGAAATTATAACTAAAATAAACTAAAATTACATTAAAGAAAATAAATAAAATCCGGTAGACCATTACATATTAAACCGAAATATTAAACAAAGTACGTTACATAATAAACTAAAATCCGGGAAGGTTTGAAGTGTCGATTGCCAAAGTTGCCAAATCTTCATTACATTGCCTATGTTTTTTGATACCAAGCTTTTCTTTTTGAATAACAAGTCGTTCTTTATTAAACTCGGCCCGTTCTTTTTCGACTCCTATCAAACCCTCCAACTTATCCGTCAAATCACCAAAATTGGTGGTATACCTTCCACCACCACCCATAGGTCGTATATACCGCACCTCTCGAGTGTCACCCTCTCCTTCGGCCTCATTCAAATCAATATTAATCCTCGCTTCCGATCCCGAACTTTGAGCACCGGGGGAATCGGAAGCGGAAGTCTTGGACACTTTACTCGACCCACCCGTAGTGCTAAGAGGATCCCAATCACGAATGAGATGAAACTTCGATGTGTCCTTCAAGTAAATTGAATGAAACTTTTGTATTTGTATACGCAACTTCCTAAACTTCGAATTGATTGAATCTTGTTTACGGTACTCGCCTTTCTTCTAATCCGGGACCAATACTTCTTTTCCCGTTGGTAATTACCTTCAAAACAAATAAACCGAAAACTAGTTTAACAAATACTTTAAAAAAAAAACAGTTTTATAACAACAAAAAAACTAACAGTTTAACAAAAAAAATAAGAAACGAATCGAACACTTTAAAAAAAAAACAGAATCAGACAGTTTAATAAAAAAAAAAAAAGAAACGCACAGTTTAAAAAAAAATACCAGAATCGCTATGGAGAGAACTAACCAACGGCGGGATCCTCGGTCACCTCTAGCCACGCTCTCGCCAACGCCATTTGTTCCTCCCTTGACCAATTTTGTTGATTCGGCTTTTGTCGTGGCTCATTGGGATTCTTTTTTGCCTGAGATCGTTTCTTTTTTGTGTTTGATGGTTCCGGGTTTTGGGGTTGGGTTTCTTGAACCGTTTCAAAATCCGGTAGACTTTGGGTTGATCGAGGAGTTTCCGGTTGAGGTTGAGAATCTACAAAAAATATATGTATATGTAAACCAAGATATATGTGTAAGTATATATATAAACCGAAATGTATATGTATAAATATATATGTATAAACCGAAAGCTACATGTATATATATATATATATGTACCAAACATTGGTGCCGATGATGATGGTATCGTTGCCCACCTGAAATTCTGGTTGGATGAGCCAACCCATGGTGCGAATCCCCCGACATTGGTGATCCCACATTCATGTTCGACACCATATGGATAAAATTCGGGTTATTGTGAAGATTCGGGTTGCTGAGGTCGAGTTGAGGTGACATATTAGTTGGATATGGTGGTCGATTATTTGGATTGTGGAGATTGTTGTTGTAGGGATACATTTTTTTGAAGAGGAAGAAATGAGAATGAATGAGAGAAAGAATGGAAGTTTGAGAAGGAAATGGGTGAAATGAAAAAAAAAAAAAAGAAGTTGTTTTTTGTTCAAATAAATGGTCAACTAGCCGTTGCCAACGGTTGAATTGCATCAGAACGCACGCTCCCCACCCCGTTTCTTTGATACCGATCTCTCCCATTTTTTCTCCAAGAACGCCACCCGGAGCAGTGTTCACGGCATCTTCATGGCGTTCTCGAACGTTTTTTGGGAGACGCACGCCTTGCTCCTAGCAGTCTTAGAGTGGTGTCCAATGTTTATTGAAATTTGTTGACTGCGCCGAATAGTATAATGGTGTTAGAAAAGATCTTGCAAAATTTAGTGACAATATATATTATTTTGATAATAAGAATTTTCTACTATGTGCCCCTAGGCACATGATAAAAATTAACTAACCTTTATAATTTTCCATAAATAAAACATCATTAATACTATTAACTTTTTCTTTTTAAATTTGGTTCCCATTTTACCCTTTTTAAATTAGGCAATTATATATGTACACTATCTAGTTAGTCAAATTGACTTTGTAATTTTTTTTCATCTGATTTGCTAGTTGTAGCAATAACTACACCAAAATTTTGGCTAAAAATTAACTCTCATTTGTCAAATTATTTACGTAAATTTGGTTTCCCTTGCTAATTGAGTTTTACAAATCTTTCACACTCAATTTCTCATCCTTTTATTTTATAGAGTCAAATATAAATTCTATTATGTTTCTTGTTTCTTCAAGTTAATATTAGTTTGAATTTATTTTGTTCCTTTTAATTTGTAAAAAATGAGTAAAAATCATCTATTTGATATGAACGAGTTTCCACCGGAAGGTATTTTTGCAAGTCACGACTCACGATGACAATTCTCAAAACACAAAACAAATTTTTGATACACCATTTGTCGGTCAATATTTTATTGGTGAAGAACAAGCATTCGCGTTCTATCGAGTTTTTGCAAAAACAAAGAATGGATTTTCTATTAAAAAAGGTAGGTTTGTCGATGAGGTACGCTTTCTTCCATCATATCGTAGTATTACAACGGAAGATGAGAAACATATACTCATGCTCAAAGAATCTGGTTTGTCGGTTAGACAAATTATGTGTGTCATGAAGGTATTACATTTCTTGTTTTTATCTTGTACATTTAACTAGAAAAATAAAGATACTATCATTCACCTATTTCAATTTGTATGATTTAAATCAAGAAAATTACAATATAAAATAGAGATCGGCAATTATCATTCCAAAGTCAATTTGAATAACTAGATAGTGTACATATATCATTGCCTAATATAAAAAAGGGTAAAATGGGAAGCAAACGGAAATAGAAAAAATTAATAATATTAATGATGTTTTATTTATGGAGAACAATAATAAAGATTTACTTTTTATCATGTGCTTAGGGGGCACATAGTAGAAAATCCCTTGATAATATCGACCGGAAAGTTTCGATAATAACTAAGCAAAAGTGTTAATTAGTTTGATCTCATCCTTTTATCCTATAAATAGAGTGAAGGCCCGTGCGTTGCACGGGTTGTTTTGTACATTTCTTTTATTTAGTGGGTTTTTCTTATAATGGTTTGGAATTTTCTAAACAATACAAAATGATATCAAAAGAACTAAAAGGCAAAAGGGCGTTAATCTTATTCAAAATCAAACTAAAGTCAACCTAATAAACAAAAATAAATACTTCTAAAGCTTGAAATACAACTCTAAAACCAGGGTTGCTACGTCCACTTCTATCTACGCTCTTCTCTCGATCTCAAAGCCCTTCTGATAACATGTCGTATAAGAAAGAAAAAGGAATACGACTGAGCAAAAAGCCCAGTGAACGGATATGACAAAAGCTGAAATATAATATCAAATGCGGAGACGTATATTAAAAGAACAAACTTATTACCTTAACAAACTTATTTCAAATCAAAGTACACATACGCATAGTTCACAAATACCTTATACATTAACAAATCAAAGAGACTATAAAACCAAGTTCCATAAAATAATGCACATAAGAGTCAAACAAAATTACTTGTCAAAGGGTAGAACGCTTCGTATGACACTACGAAAACACCAACCGTCAAACTTACAAAATGCATAGGACCGATCCATACGCCTCCTATCAAAATATCAAAGTGCGCATACCACTACCGGGTAATCAAAAGGAGACGCCGTAGATTAAATCAAATACACCGCTACGGCCAGTGCCACATCATCAGTGTCACAATAACGTGCCCATGGGACCTCCATGGATAGGTTACTCTTATATGCACATCTTAAGAAACCATTTTGACCGACTTATATATATATATACTTAAATATATATCAAATGACAAACTTAGTTTTCGGACAAACAAATAATAATTACATATATTTTGAGACATTCTAAAATATTGACTTAAAACTACATCTCCATCCACCCAATTCTTACAAAATTTCAATAGAGTCACTTATAAATTTTCAGGCCATCAATATGATTCATAGTATGCGACTGTATTAATTTCCGTGGCCGACGAATATTCGAGAGACATATCATAAATCACAAAATGCGACTGTATTAATCTTTTGGGGTCAATTAATATGATTCATAATAAACGACTGTATTATTATTTCAGCCAACGAATATTGAAGGGGCATAGTGCAAATCATCGCATCAAATGTAATATACCAAACGTATCTTTTCGGGATCATACTCAAATCGGGTTTGAAGAGATGGTTTTGACACAACTATAAAGAATAAAATACTATGATTCCCAAATAAATATTTATGTAGGCAGCCTCGTTAGTATATCAAAAGTCAGGGATATCACAATATTTATACAAAGGATAACAAACAACTAATTTTTCAAATAACACGCAACTTTTATAAAAAGAAATACACATTTAATCAAATAAAGTTTTGAGAGAAAAGATTTTACCGGAAGGATCCTAAGACCAACCACAATATCCGTACAATAATATATACATATATAACAAATAAAAGTCTTGAAAGAAAAGATTGGACCAAAAAGCTCCTAAAAACCTTTAGAATATCTGTACCTTAATAAAGGTCTAAACTTTCAAAAGCCGGTGTACTCCACCAGGATTAGCAAACAAAATCTGCATTATCTACATTAAAATAATTTTAACTAAAATCAAAATACTTTAAGAATTTCTATAAGAATTAATTATTTAGATTTATAAGTTTTATTTTCTTTAATATGGTTAATAACCATAGCATGTTTAAAACATATATTAAAATGATAAAGTTTGTTAGATGGTTGACTGGCTTTCTTCCTCATACGTACGTATGTGGAAAACTCGTTACAAAGGTTGTCATCATTTTACAACATACAAAACTAACAGTAATATGATTAATCGTTTAGCTATTGATCAAGTTTTTCTCGATCCATTTCTATATAACGTCTTGTGTCTTATTATACTTAAATCGAAAGAAGAACTTTTGTTTTATGCCATCATCGAAAGATTTTTGTTTTTAGTTTCGCGAGTTTGAATCAATAATATAGATCGATTACCACAAAAACGTACGTACATTATTAGTATACTTTTTATATCTATTATATAAACACAAGGTAGATAGCTTAAGGGTGATAGCTTAACCCGAAGCAGGTCTAGCTACGAACTTTCTGACCCACGATCTAAACATAGACTCTTGTTTCTAACTTTTTGATCAATATATCAAGGATTTGCGGTCAACGGAAGAGTGGAACGTACGATGGTGTAGTTTCTGTTTCGAATGGTGAAGATATGCTGAAAACTTATGATCGATGTGTATTTATATATCTTAAGGTTGGGTTTGACGGATGAATAAAAGGGAACAAAATCTAACCCAATCAAATAGATTGTAACTGAGTAATAGAGGATTTTATTTTATCTAATTTGACCGTCTCTTTGATTTATATGACCAAGTTTCTCCAATTTTGATCAAATATTTAGTTTCACTTAATTAACACAAATTGCTTTTGTGCTCAATTTGTCTACTGTCGCAAGCCTTGCAAGATGAGAAAAACTAAAAGAAGATTTAATATTTGCATAGAACTTATGATTGTAGTTACAAAGTATATTTATTTGGCTTTATAAACTTGGCATACATGTAGTCGTAATCTACACCTAATCGATTTGAATTCCTTCTTTTCACTAATAATAATAATTATTATCTTAACAGTTATTGATTCATACATACATATACCTTAGTAACTTTTGATTCGATTCATTTCATATTTATTTGACATTACTTCATTTGTTTTTAAAGTCCATGATCCTAAATTACTTACATGTTGTCTAATATCTTTCTTAACCAACGTTATACATATTCACGTTAGTTTTTAAATTTCTTGTTCTATGACACTAATAATTTAATTATCAAAAATAAGGATGTTAGTGATATCATTTTAATTAACATACGCGTTATAACAAACCATTCAATTAGTATTATATCATTCTCTTAATATATTAGTGTCATTTTTTATTTTACGACTTAAGCTATCTATTTATATATATATATATATATATATATACTTAGCTCATATTAATACTTCTAATTTATATCTACTTAGATATTTAATTTGGGGTACCCAATTATCAATACTAACATACATCTACACTAACCTATATTATATATTAAATAAATAGATAAGCATTCAATATCATAATAATCTTGTTAAGTCATTAACCTTATTAAGTACCCTAATAAACCTATTAAGTACATATCGATAAAGCGTCAAAAATGTGCTAATTTTTTCAGTACCATGATAGAACTTTTAATTATAGGGGTTTGCTAAATACAACCCTTAGGGCTGTGTTTAAGGTGCATAAATTGTTTATACATTTACCATGAAAATCAGGGGGCGGACTTTTAATATGGAAGGTACAAATTATTTTATGCAAGTTAAATACAGCCCTTAGGGTTGTATTTAGCATTTCCCTTAATTATATATAGATAATCACGATAGTTACATTTAATGGCCAGCTAATTGTATAGCACAATATATTGCATTGTATCAATATAATATTAATTCATCGATGTGATTGACGAATCATAATACGTAGTTATCGGGACTTCTTAAAATGCAAATCTTTTACTTACCAAGATCACTAAACCAAAAACTCATTAACTAAACCAAAAACTCATTAACATCTGTATAAATTTTTAGGAGGTGGCATCACTAAAAAGACATATATAAAGCATCAATTATTTTCGAAGGAAAGCATAAGTATATATGCAATTTTCAATCTGTATATTAATCATAAAATTTGTTGTGTATTATCGCACTATTCAACATTCATTGAATTGAACAAGATTAACATATTACACGAATAATAATATTTAAAGGTAAAAGTAGGGAATGTGAATAAAGACAAAAGGTAAAACTCAAATCATGTATTTTGATATTTTCTTCATACATGATCAAGCTTCTAAAGATGCGACATGTCATGAACTGAAAATACGAAATATTATTGTGGCATGTCCTATCAGTTAAGAATATTACTAATTTAAAATGGTGCTGCCGTGTTGGTGTCTTTATTCTCGTCGACTAGAAACTTAAAAAATAATTAAAAAAATAAGTAAATAACGGCAATGTCAAAATTATACTCGTAATAGCTACACTTTTACAAGATAATAATAACGTCATTTTCTTGAATTGAACTCATGAACTACATGGCGACAAAGTCAAAATCTCAGGCCTGTAATTTAAGGCCCAAATTTAAGTACGACTGTTTTGAACATTTTTTTTTTCCGAACATTCAGGTATATGACATAAAGAAAACCTCACCATATAATGATAAATCATTGCACGTACTGTAAACAACAAAATATTGACTATGAGCCATTACAAATATTTGGTGAGAAAAACCATAAAGTTTGTCATTCTTAAAGATCGAACTCAAAATCTTAAGTAAAATCGGAGTGCCTAAGGCCTGTAATTATCCTAATTAAGGATGAATAAAGTATAAGAATTCGATTTTATCATCTGCTTGTATCTCAAATATTAATTTCTATGTACAATAGTAATTCCTTCAAAAAAAATATGTTTTTATATCAAAGGAAAAGATATCATTGGATTTATTAAAATCTTTTTGTACTATTATATATATATATTTTAGTTTCTTTCGAAGCTACCAGCTGATTTCATCTTTCTTTAGGATTATTTTATAAATGTTTAAATAATGATTTGTAACCTATAGGATTTTTTAACGGAAAAATTATTAATTCTGTCGCCAAAAAAGAATGAGAATTGATAAAGTTTTCTTGTGGTTTTTCACTTCATAACTAAATAGCCTAAAAATCTTCTTAATCATATAATTATGACAAGTGACTAAATCAAAAGATAAAATTAAGAAAGAAAACTAGTGGAGTCCATTTGTCATAATTTTATGGTCTTAAGAGAATTTTTAAACTAATTTTTAAGATGAATTATCATTTAAAGGAATTTCACAAACAAAGTTCTTCAGTGAAGCAGGTTTGAGTCCTGCAAAGGGTGCAAGGTTTTGCCTCAATTAAATGTCGAGCCTTCGGGCGGTTTAGGTAGGGGTTTCTCCTCCTACTAGGTATTGAGGGTGAGGGGGCTCTTTAGCGCAGACTCAGTTAAGACAACGTAAACTAGATCCCCTATTACGAGCAAATGATCCACACCTAAAAAAAAAAAAAATCATTTCCCTTTCCAAAATAGCACATCAATTATAAAGTCAATTAATAATTTTGCCAGGGAGGCTTTTTGGTCTTGCAAAGGATAACACAGGAAGTAATAAAAAAATTTGTCACATGAAATATCTTAACTGCGGATACATCTAATTTGTAGGTATACACATGTATGAACCATGTGAACTTTACTTTTAAAAGTAACTTCATCAAAATAAAAGCAATTAGCATTTGGATAGAAAACATTAGGATTATGATGGTTTATTATTTGTTTTTTTCTTTTTCCTGTTGTGTCAATGGAACAAATCCATTTCATCATCAATGGCATTTAACTTAATCAGTAATAGATAAGACATCTTTACACAAATAACACAGTCTTTAGTTCAAACCCAATGAATATAGTATATGCCTCTACATTATTAATAGGCAGCTAATTATGATTCGGTTGGGATAACCTATTATCAACTTCTTTTTTTCTCAAAGAATCGACTTCATTAATTTTTCATTTTGATATTCTACTAATTAAAATGGGCTTAGCCCAACTGTTAGTGAAAATAGATCCAAGAACATAAATACAGATGAAAAGAACTGCTTAAAATAATATTATGGGCTAATGTGGTCCATATAGTTTTCTGCTGGTCGCAAACAATGGTATCATTATTAAACTTTGCCTATAAGCAGTGGCGGATCCAGAGCTTTGAGTGAGGGTGGGGCAAAAAATTAAAATAAATTATTTGAACATCAAAAGAACTATAATAGTTGTGTAACAAGGTCTAAATAGCTGCAATAACAATCGCGAAAAGATATAATAGCATCAGCAATATAGCTGAAAAATAGCACCAAAACGTACTATCGGCAAAACAGCTACGAAAAACCTCCCAAACAGCTTCAAACCAAAACAACAACTAGCTCTAGACAACATCAAAATGAGTGCAAAAAAAGAAGAGAAAATAAACAGCAAAAATCATGACAAAAAAAATGCATAAACAAAGAAACATATTACTCATAATACCTTTCCATGATTCTTAACAACAAAAATAACTCAACAACGATTCAAAAATTACGTATTACATTACTAGTTATGTCTAACTCTTAATAACAATCTTTACAGCAAATTTTGTATGATCTCACAATTCAAATATTTAAGCAATAATAAATAAATAATAATAACAAAGATGTCTTCTATGTCTTAATTAGATTGATTTGAAAAGTGGAAACAAAAAAACTAAAAGGAATTAAAAGAAACTTTGGCTTTCCTTTTTTTAAATCGGACTAGTTGTAAAATATATAAAAATTAATTGGGCTTTTTATTTTTTTGAGAGTGGGCCTGTGACCCCCCTGGTTACACACTAAATCCGTCACTGCCTATAAGGTTTTTGAAAAACTATAGTACTAGTTCTATTACTAGACATTGTAATTATTTTAAGTGTTGAGTGATCTATATTGTAAATTATCTTATCAAGAGTAATATAGGTATATTAGATGAAGATGTTCAAATTAGTCAGTTAAAAAGAGGGTATTTTTGGTTTTTCAAAGACAAATAGTTTAAGGACAAAAAAAGGTAAGTTGTTTTATTAAATAGTATAGAAGTATAGATAAAAGAGAAGGATATTTTTGATTTTTCAAAAACAAAGTTTAAAGAAAAAATAAGGATGGTTTATTTTATTAGATAGTATAAATAAGATCACATAATTCCTAATGAAATGGATGTGGCCAAACTAATGCACATTGCTAATTGTATTCGTTTAATTGTATTATATCGTTTTCCTTTTTACACCTAAATTATATTATTTTCTTTTTTAAAAGCTTTCCTTGACATAGTTTTTATAAATATTGAATTATGATATATAATAATGGGTTTTCAAAAGGGTTAAATCCATAAAAAGGTAACCTATTTACACGAATTTCTTATTAAAGGTAACCTATTTTGTTTTCTTCTATTTAAAGGATCATATTTTCAAAAAATTCATAATGGTCAAAGTCAAGTGCCACGTCAGCAAAACTGATGACGTGGCATCGATGACATGACACTTAACGAGCTCCATCTGTCAAAAACTAACGAGATACCATTTATTATGAATTTTTTGAAAATATGATCCTTTAAATAGAAGAAAACAAAATAGGTTTTCTTTTAGGTTACCTTTCTTTGGATTTTCCCTTTTCAAAACAAGACAAGATATATAAAAACATCATTAGCTTTTACATTATTTTAAAAACATGCCTCAGTCAAGAATGACTTCACATACTTATACTCTTTGAATGCATATTAATTAAACAAATCATTTTCATCTAAGTTTTTAAACTACTTGATTAAAATTTACAAATACGAATTATGGGCTTTTTTTTTTCCAACTTGATTATTCAAGCTAGTCAAGTTTTTTAATGTTAAGGAACAAATGATGAAACAGTTGACCCAATATTTATGAAAAATATATATATCTAATTCACAAACTTTATCTAAGATATATTCAGATCTAATAAAATGACAAATTGCAAAAATATACAACAACATTTTCGATCGTCCGTTTTGGAAAATATACTACTACATGTATGAACCCACCATTCCAATTTCCAACGAGAGAAAATGCAAGGATGAGATGAGGTAAAGTATGTTTGGGAAAAGAGTGTTGTTGTAAGTGGTGATAATGGAGGATGTCCATCTATAAGTGTTTGTAGGAAAGAATTGTGAAGAGTGTTGTTGTAAGTGGTGACATGGAGGATGTCAATCTATAAGGGGGCGTTTGGTAGGAGGGAATCATTGAGAATTGAAATGTAATAAAGAATGGAAATAGTAGGAAAGAGAATGAGTATTTGGAAAGAGAATAATTACATTGTTTGGTAACAACAGAGAATCATAATAAGAGAAATATAAAAAATAAACAAATTAATATGAAAATTTTTTTAACAAAAACTAATTATAATATCATAATATAAATAATTAAAATTAATAATTAAATACATGAGAAAAAGAGAAAAAAAAAGATAATTTGATTCCATTCTCACCATTCTTCACCATTTTGGGAGGAATAATGAGAATGGAAATGATTCCCCTTCTACCTCTTCATTTCCATTCTCTTGTGTAACCAAACAAGGAAAGTGATTCTCATTTCATTCCACCATTTCCATTCCACCCTACCAAACACCCCCTAAGTGTTTGTAGGAAAAAACCCTCATATATGTGGGAAGTGAGACTCGAAATCAGGTGGATCCTCTCAAGCTCAGAGACCTTATCAATGGGGCACAAACCTTATTGGTTGTATCTATATATTAATGGAGTATAATTTGTGGGAAGGATCAGTATGTATTGGTGTAGGTAAACCGAAAAAGGTTTTTTGTGGGAAAGATGTGTAGAAACTTGATGTGTCATGCTGATTAAGTTGTTTATGAAAATAACACTGAACTATCTCAACGGATGCGAATAGTCTTTTACTTAGGGATGTGCACGGGTCGAAACCCGGCAAAACCCGGCCCGACCCACGAGAGCATGAAAACGTGACCAGTGACCGGGCCGTAAAAGTTCGGTCGGGTTCAGGCAGGTCACGGGTTTCCTTCACAGTTTTTCGTTTTTTGCCTTCACACGATCCGGCTCGGTCCGACCCGTCCAACCCGTGACCTGCGAATGCACTAAAAACGTGACCCGTGACCCGGCCCGTTAGGGCTTCGGGCATGTCGGTTCCGGGTCGGACGCAGGCCAACGGGTCTTTTGCTCATCCCTACTTTTACTTCATAGAAAATTTCAAATTCAGTCCCTTCGTTATTTTGGACTAGTACTAAAACAATTAAACACAAGACAATTGTCTCGAGATTCTATAGCAAAATTATAAGCAAACAAACCCCAAGTTTTAACCTATATATTATTCGATCTCACTTTTGTCATTTTGGTTGCCTTTAATTCCTAAGATCTTCATAATTAAATCGCCTATCATTTTTATCGTAAACATTCACATATACGACAACTCGTAAATTATAACGAAGATAATTGACACTAAAAAATACACAAAAAGATCAGAGATAGAGGAAAAGAAAAGCTGAAAAGTACGCGAATCTCCAAAAACCATGTTTATGATCAATGAAATGTTTTTGCCACATAAAAACACCATAGTAATTGCATGTTAATTATGTACGACAAACTTGTGTTGGGTATATTAAGTACCGTTTGTGGATTACTTCTAGGGGAGGGTTTAGCATACGTTGTCTCAATCGGGTCCGCGCTAAAGAGCCTCACACCTCCAATACCTAGTAAGAGGAGAAACCCCCAACTAAACCGCTAGGCATGACATTTTAATTAGGATAACCATTTTCTCTGCATGACTCAAACTTGCTTCACTGGATGACTTTTTTTATGAAATTCCTTGAAATGTCTTTCATATATTTCGAACTCGAAACGTTCACATGTAAAGTTGGTGGAGCTATAATGAGAATTATTAAGTACCGTCAAGAAAGCATATTTGGATTAAAACGTTACATTTTTATGTTAAAAACTAAGAAAAAAGTGTTGCGTTTTTTAAGAACAACGGAATGCGAGTGTTTTTGTGTCAAAGAATCATAAGTGCTTACATAATCCTACGAAGGTGACAGACAAAAATACAATGATGAAAGTGACATAGATGAAAAAAGGACCAATAATACAACAATTCACCATTGTTATTAACACCACCATTTGGAAGTTCCTTAGTGATAGCCGGCATTCTTTTAACCTTGATCATCTTTTTTTTTTTTATATATACACCAATGTAACCATAGTCTTGAAATCTTTACTTCTTGCCTTTTGAGCTATTCTTTTCTAACGAAAAGCTCACAAAAACCGATATAAGCTGCTAGCTGCTTCCGAGCTAGAAGAAGCTAGCTAGATTGATCAAATATGGACCGGTTGATAAGTTTAGAGCCATCGAATGTGGTCGCGATAAGAATAGAACAGGGCCAAAAGTGTTGTGGACAACTTACTTTAAGGAATGTTATGTACACAATGCCGGTTGCTTTTAGGTTGCAACCAATGAACAAAACTCGTTACACTATTCGTCCACAATCCGGGATCATATCTCCACTAACAACAGTTGTTGTCGAGATCAGTTACGATTTTCCTTCAAATTCTAGTCTACCCGGGTCATTTCCTTATTGTGATGACTCTTTTTTGTTGCATAGTGTGGTGGTTCCTGGCGCCGCGGTCAAAAATCCATCCTCAACACATGATTCGGTTCCTATCGAGTGGTTTACTACTAGAAAGAAACAAGTGTTTGTTGATAGTGGTATCAAGGTCATGTTTGTTGGGTCCTTGGTGATGACTAGGCTTGTCAAGAATGGGTCTATGGATGAAATTAGGGATGTGTTAGAAAAGAGTGATATGGGTTGGAAGGCTGTGGATTCGGTTGACTCTGAGGGTCAAACGTTACTTCATTTGGCGATATCACAAAGTCGCCCTGACCTAGTCCAGATGCTACTGGAGTTTGAGCCAAATATCGAGGCTAGGAGCCGGTCAGGGACAACTCCACTCGAGGATGCAGCATCTTCGGGTGAAAATTTGATAGTGGAGCTATTGTTGGCTCATGGAGCCAACACTGAGAAGTCTGAGTCATCCACATGGGGCCCGCTTCACCTTGCTGCTGGTGGGGGTCATGTGGATGTTTTAAAGCTCCTCTTACTTAGAGGAGCTAATGTAAATGCGGTCACCAAAGATGGGAACACCGCTTTACACCTGGCGGTGGAGGAGAGGAGACGAGATTGTGCTCGGATACTATTGGCTGGTGGAGCACAACCCAATATCGGAAACTTAGCTGACAATGAGACCCCTTTGCATATAGCTTCAGCTCTTGGCGATGAAAACATGGTCAAACTCCTACTGCATAAAGGAGCTAACAAAGACATCCGAAACCTGTCAGGAAAAACGGCCTACGATGTGGCAGTTGAACACGGACACACGAGGCTATTTGATGCACTACGACTTGGTGACCGGTTATATGTAGCTGCAAGAAAAGGCGAAGTGAGAACAGTCAATAGGGTTCTTGAAAGTGGAGCTGCCATCAATGGGCAAGACCAGCATGGGTGGACTGCTTTGCACCGGGCCTCATTCAAGGGTCATACTGAGGTAGTTCGGTTATTGATCGAGAAGGGTGTAAACGTTGATGCACGTGATGGAGACGGGTACACAGCTTTACATTGTGCAGTTGAATCAGGAAATGCAGATGTTCTTGAATTGCTAGTGAAGAAAGGTGCAGATGTAAAAGCAAGAACCAATAAAGGTGTAACTGCAATGCAAATTGCGGATTCTTTAAACTATGCAGGCATTACAAGAATACTCATCAATGGAGGTGCTACTAAAGATGACATCAGGAATGGTAGTAAAAACTCACTAGCATTTACTAATAAAATTGGTAGAAAATATGATAAGAATCTCGACTCAATAAAAAAGAAGAGTACTCGAGGAAGAGAACTTCGCGGTAGCTTTGAATGGTCTGCTTCACCATTGGCTATGATTAACTAAAATTTTGGATGAGCTAGTACACTTATAAGCTGTTCATTCTTGTATTATTCCTATAAAACATACAATTATATTTTAAGATTCTTGATAATTTACAATTTGTAGTATTCAATAGTAATGTTTTCAATGTGCAAAGCTGAAATTCTTGATGACTACTTTTGGTGTTCGTTTCTTGTTAACATAAGATCTGAATTTATGTTAATCAAGCCTAGATTAGATTTACGGATAGAAAACTATGAATAATTACTAAGTATGGCAAAAACAATGTTTGCACAAAGAGCTAGCAAACTGGGCATGGGTTGGATAAGGGGTCAAAACGGGCCAAGTTATATTAATGGTGATCAGGTCGGTGTAACTGGTTACTAATAACTCGCAGGCATAGGATGGGCGAGATAACGCTAACTGAGAATGTTCAAGAATCAAACATGAGCTAAAACTTATCATACATTCATAAGCTTAAAAGAACAAATCAAAAGTTAATTGCAAATATAAGATATTAACAGTGCCAAGTTCAAGTAAAATAAACCCCAACTGAATTTAACATAACACAAAAACCATATCTTTTTCTAGATAATGAAAACCAAATTCAAGTAATACAAGGTATAGCACCTCCTTTGATCATTTCCAATCTATCTGGCAGTTGTTAAACCGGTTTGGCATTGACATCTCTATTCTCTTACTGAGATGAATATGCTTTAACTGTGGACATGTCAAGATGAATGACTTCACATCCTCCCATGATAGTTTATGACAAGACACCAAGTCGAGAACTTCCAAACCCGGATGTTGAGCAAAAGCACGTAAACCTTCAACAGTTATTGCCTGACAACCCGTCAAGTAAATCTCAACCAGCATCAAACACTTGGTTGCAATAACACTCAATGATATATCCGTCACATTAACCAACCACGACAAATCCAACCAATACAGATTCTGAAATTCAGACAAATAATCCACAAGTCCGGTATCAGTAACGTTAACCCCACACTTTGACAGATTCAAACACATTAAACCACCCATTTCTTTCAAGTAGATTATACCATCATCACTAATCCTATCACATTCACTTAAATTAAGATTATCCAAGTAATGCTTTAACTCCCCTTCTGCAAGATACTTCAAACCCAAATCAGTAATCAAATAACAACCTTTCAAAACTAACATCTCTAAATAACATTCTCCAATAACTTTAAGAGATTCATCCGTCACGCGAACACATCCAGCCAAAGTTAAATTGTATACCCTCTTACATGATCTTAAAAGGGATACAATTCCCACGTCCCCAACGTGTAATCTCCCACTTAAATCCACTCCAAGCAATTCTTTGCAACCATTTGCAATTGCACACAAACCATCATCATCAAAATCAAACTCGAATTCATCTTGGTCAGAATTTTCATCTAACGGAAGGTGTAATTCGCGAAGCTTTGGGCATGACTTTGCTAGTAGTTTTATGTGATGGTTTAACAGTGGCTTCGGACAGTGAAAGTTTAGCAGATTCGAGGATGTGGGTAGAATATCAAACAGCATATCAGGAAAAGAAGAATGCAATGTGGTTAGACGAATGCAAGAAACTTTCAAGAGTTGTTTGGAAACTTTAGAGAATGATTTTCGGTCATCTGGGTTGTCAAGTTTCTTGAAAATGAAGGTAAGTTCTTCATCTCCAAGTTGACCCATTTCTCTGTTTCTACAAAAATGAATACGCGGCCCTTAATTAGCTCTCTACCGACCAGTCCCTCGACCACCGATATGAGAAATTTGTGTATTTATATTGTTTTACAGGGAAGGAAGCAATTGGAAAGTTTATACAAACACTTTGGTCATGTTTCAAACTTTAAATGCAAATCATGGTTGTTACCATCAGATGTTGACCTTTAAGAGCTTAATATTATATAAATTTTTTATATGTAAAAACTATCCAACTTGTGTAGGAATCCCGATCTTGACGATTTGTTTCTATATTACTATATTTTTTTTCTTGTAGAACAAGTAAAAAGCACCAAGCGTTACTTACACATGATACAATTCATACAAACCAAATTTAGTTTGTTTTTTTAGTCTTCTAGTAGCAATATACTTGTTTATGTTTGTTTGACTTTTAACTGTATCACACTATCACGCATTTATTGAGCTAATCAAAAGTCAACTACAATGTACTTGCATATGTAATGAATATAACCTGTTATTCATCGGGTGAACGATTCCTAAAATCATATTCGAATGAAAGTTTGAGTTGACCAGGCCAAATGAACAACTCGGAACCATGAATCTATGCGTTTAAGAATTTCGTATAGAGGTCATTATGTCAGCAATCGTGTAAGTATACATTACTACAGTATAAAACTCATTAAACGGTGCTTCCATATTTGAATAAATAATCAATACCTTGTCTGACCCGTCCATGTTGCCATCACTACTCGGAACATGCTATTAGAGGATACGTTAGCAGTAAAGTCGCTTAAGCATAAACCATAGGAGACTACTAGTTACTAGTGAATATTAAAAGTGCTCCAAGGTCTAAAACACAAATAGTTTGTGCATGTCAGATTCATGTGATACTTGTCTTCTAAGACCAAAAAATAGTGATATACATATATGAACTCCAAATACCACTACATCACCGATAATGGTTATTTCTAGATACCAGAAGACACCCAAAAGACTTAAAGACCTAAAGAACTTGAATTTCAGACGCCTTACATTCCAAATCACGTTTCCTCATAAACATCCACTTTCATGGCCACCCAATCTTCATCAGAAACCTGGATCGGACCATCATACCTCATGCCTTTTATGTGTGGTCGAATCACAATCTTGATTGAACGTGTCCTTAGAGCATCTGAACCCACAACTGGGTCGAAGGTGACTTCAGTAGGAGACAACTTATTTATCTTTTCATTTGCAGTCGGAGATAGCTGAGTTATCCTTTCACTTGTAGCGGAAGACAGCTGATTTATCATTTCATTTGCAGTGGAAGACAACTGGTTTATCTTCCCACCAGCAGCGGAAGGCAACTGATTTATCTTTTCACGTGCACCAGACCCTGAAGACAAGATAAGTTAATATAATGTTTGCAAACGATCAAAAAAGCATACCATTTTCGTTCATTCTTCACTCTCAATTTTAAGCGCCTAACTTCATTTCTCTATTCCATGTAAACAGGATCATGAGCTAATAACTTTATTAATTATAGGGATATGCTAAGGATAAGGCTGTAGGGCTATGGCTTATAAAAGACTCATATTTATTTTTGCACAACAAAGGTTAACCAACATATAAATGAGCCCAAGAAAGTGAATTTTAAAGTTGCCTAAAGAAGTAGCATTTAAAATTTTCATACAAGTGCGTTGGGAAACACATGTACAGGTGTACCTTTAGTAGTGTGAGTTGCAACATCTTCCTGTCTGATACTCAGTTTTGCGAAATCAGCAACTTCTGGTGTGTCTTTTGGCTGTGATTGATGGATCACAGGTAGCGCCATGGTATTTTTATGCTTCTCTATAATATCTTGGAAAGTTTTTAAATCCTGATATCCTATAAAGATGAAACGGAGATTAGTACTTCTAATTGTATTTAGAACTGGAAGCTTCAAAAAATTCATTGCCAAGTTTAGGACTAATTAATAAGAATATTCCCTATCCAACTCAGATTCATGTCTCTGCAATAAATCACATTTATTTATAAATAGCATATGTAAACGTACATTCTTGTATGTAAATATATTTATATGAAGAGATAAAAACCTCAAGTGAAACTCGGTACTATTTCAAGAGCTATTGTATTCACCTTTTCCTTTCTCAGCTTCATTTGCAATTGACAAGGCTTGATCATTGATGGTTGTTTGTATCTCACTAGCAGGTGGTATGATAATTGGTTCATCTATGTGAGTCACAGCTGTTTGCAAGATAGGAGATCCGGAACTAGAAGCTCCCACTGTTTGAATATTGGAGACGGCAGCTGCATTGTTCGTTCTTGGTCCACCTTAGGAATAAAAGGCAAACCATAAATTATGTAGCTGATGTGTAGCTACTAACATTCAATTAGGATGGTCTTTGGTAAACAATTTAGAACTAGTGTTCTTAGAGGTGCGAAAACAGAGAAACTAGGTTACTTAACGGCTCAAATAAGATAACTTTGTGGTAGAGTTCAAATTAGGTTGGGTTGGCCAAAACACATGCTGTCAAAATCTTTTTAACTTCTCTATAGAAATAGTGTGTCAAATATCATTACAAAAGCTGGATTATTCAGCAAAACAATAACATTTCAGTAAAATGATTTAGGAAGTTATATGCATCAACAATGATTATCAGGGGAAACTTCCAACCATATTTGATGAGTTTCCTTTCTAACTAAATTTATTTTACTTATTCGACCCAACTAAAGATAAACAATAATCCAAATCAGCCCATTCATAGGTTATGGGTCAAAAGTGCCACCTCCAGAACGTGCACCTATAGCATGCATCACCGGTGAGACAACTGTTACCAAAAATATCCTGGTCATAGGCCATTACAATTCATTTTATTTCCTATTTTAGATTTCACATTACAAAACATACATTAATGAGACCATGCTCCTGCGACATGCATCACCAACGACGAACAACCATCATAAAATAATCCTTCCATTTTACACTACAAAACACATTTTATGAGGGTACGTATGATGGCTATAAGTCCACCTTGGTACATAGCTTTCATACAAGAAAAGGTATATTTGTAACACAAACATAACATGTGAATCTCGTTACAATTGACTTCCGGAAAAAAAAAAACTCATTTAACTTATTTGAAGATTTGATAAACATTTTTAAAAAACAATAATTTCTCTTAAACCATGAACCTTCTGAACCTAAATGCATGCATGCATCATCGTGAACTTAAACTCATTACCTTTGCTAAGAGCAAGATAAGCAACCTTTGCGGCATTCATCTCCGCTTGTTTCTTAGTGCGTGCGGTTTCCCCCACATAGTGGTCATCTGTTTAGTAAACGACCCAAAACTTTCTGATTAAAATATACACTACCATAACAAAACCGTTTTCTAAAACATTTTTAACAGCAAAACTCTATTATAATAAAAAAGCATGTGCATTGTCCACCCCTACCTGCTATCTGAACTGAAGAGGAAAAACAGGGAACATGAGGAGGGCCGGTTCGATCTGTGGTATAAATGGGAAGAAGAAGACCCTTCTTTTGAGCCAATTCTTGCAACAGACTTTTATATAGACAATCATCCTGAATTGAAAACAAAAAGGAACAATGAATTCACTAAGAATAGCAAGTACTACTACGGTAAAACAACAAAAACACATAGTTTATGAACCGAACTTGTTGTTCTCCTTCGGGTGATAATGACATGAACGCTACTTTAGCAGCTGCGTGTTCTGCATCTTTCAATGTTGTGCAAAATTCAGGTCCCACATAAGTATTTCCATCAAGCGTGACATGAGCTTTGAAAAGCCGACTATGTGGCGGGCCTTGCATCTCACACGTATACGTAGGGAATGCCATGTTTCTTTTTTGAGCATAGTTTTGAAGTCTGGTTTTGAATAAATGTGACATTCCTAAACCAAACTAAAGTCAATCATAAAAGTAGCTTATATTTTAATTATGAGTTTAGTTGCCAGTGTATGATTGAACTGACAAATAAAAGTATGCAAAATGAAAAAATCTGAACAATAACTCACTGTGATGTCTAACAAAACATTAAACTCAATTTCAAGTCGGTGAAGGCACAACATTTTTACTTTGTCGCGTGAATAATTTATTTACTTTCATTTCTTTTCCGGCTATCCCTCTTTATAGTTGCACAAGAAGTGGCTTTCACAACAGCAAAAACTAGTGGGTGCTTATGTATTTAACATTTTCATCGAAAATTCATAACGTGCGTCGCATAAAGCCATTTGTAAATCACATATTCGGCGTCTTTTGTACAAAATTGTCATTTCAGGGGGCATTTTCACATTTTCAAGAATTTGGTCCAAAGGCATGGTCTGCCTAATACCTTCCAATCACAGCTTAAAAATATGATAGAAGGTTTCGGTAGCCGAAAACTTAGGACTAATTATGGCATCAAGCTTATATTTTGATTCCAATGTGAGACAACTTACATTACATAACAAAATAATATAATAGGGATAGCTGCTTCAAAATGTATCTCCTACAATAGATTTCGCGTTATATACATACATATATATATATATATATACAATTTCAACCACGTAACCAGATATTATAACAGAATAAGAACATATAAACATAAGTAAAAAAAGATGCAAATTTTACACAAATAAACATATGGGTATAGACTAAATTATCAAAATTTGTTGTATAAAACAAGTTAAGATTGAAAAACAAACCTGTAATTTGTAAATTAAGTGGTGGGTCTTGTAGTTGAAACCCTAATTACTGCTGATTGTGAACAAGAAAATAGTTGGGGAAAAAAAGATGAATAAAAAAGTGGGTGTTGTTGGAGACTTATTGCATTGCAAATATGCTCATCAGAAAATGGCAGGAGATTTTAAATTTTAATTTTATTTTAATGCGATTTTAATTTTGTTGGGGAAAACTGGGTAGGAGTAATAGGGATTCTTTTTTATGGATTTTTGCTATTAGTAGTAAGTCTTATGTTAATTACTAGAAATTTAAACGCATTAAGGATTTTAACGCATATTGGTGTTTTTTTTCTTTTTTTTTTTTTATAAAAAAAAAAAAAGATTATCTTTTTGATTTTGCTAACTAATGAGCTAAATAACCCACATCAAATTTTTATAAATATTTATTAAACCATTTTTTAATAGGAAATTCTATTTAGTTTCATTATTTTATATATATATATATATATGAGGGTAAGGTTTACGTGGCTATTATACATTGGGTGTAGAACCCTTACATCTTGTTTTTTTAATTTATAAAATTCATGAGGGGCCAAACATTTACATATATATTAAAAAATTAGTATGTGAGGGGTTCTATACCCAAGCTTGGGTGTATAACAGCCACATATTCCATTTTATATATATTTTTTAATCTATATATTCAATTAATTTTTTCCTTTTTTCCGGATAATCTAAGGATTGATTATTGTAAATTGATGCACTGAGATTCACGAAACACACACACATATATATAGGGTGACAATCAAATAAGAACCAAATTAAAATGAGAACACTTAAAAACAACATTTTGATGCATTAAAAGTCCATAAAACTGACATAGTGCATAACTAATTATCATTATTTGAGTGTTTAACAACACATTGATCCATCAAAATCAAAAAAATTACGTTTTTTGTTGGATGCATCATTTCGATGAATATGCATCCAAGATGGATGCACAAAACAAAAAACGTGATTTTTTCGATTTTGACGGATCAATGTGTTGTTAAACACTTAAATAATGACAATTTTAAGCATTATGTTAGTTTTATGGACTTTTAATGCATCAAAATGATGTTTTTAAGTGTTCTCATCGTTCTTATTTTAAAAGTGTTCTCACCGGAGTGTTACCCTATATATATATATATATATATATATATTTCCTTTTTCTATTAGTTTTTTCATGAACCCAATTTTTTTTTTTTTAATTTAGTTTACTTTAGTATTTGTTTTATTTTACATATAACCGGATAATCTATTTAATTTCATTATGATCATCTCTATATATATATAGGGTAACACTTCGGTGAGAACAGTCTTAAAATAAGAACGGTAAGAACACTTAAAAAACATCATTTTGATGCATTAAAAGTCCATGAAACTAACATAGTGCATAACTAATTATCATTATTTAAGTGTTTAACAACACATTGATCCGTCAAAATCGAAAAAATCATGTTTTTTGGTGGATGCATCATTTTGAAGAATATGCATCCAAGATGGATGCACAAAACAAAAAACATGATTTTCTTGATTTTGACAGGACAATGTGTTGTTATACACTTAAATAATGATAATTAGTTATGCACTATGTTAGTTTTATGGACTTTTAATGCATCAAAATTATGTTTTTTAAGTGTTCTTACCGTTCATATTTTAAAACTATTCTTATTTGATTGTCCCTATTTATATATATATATATATATATATATGGCGGAGCCACTCTATACTTAGAAAGGGCCATAGCCCATCCTAAGAGACCCAACACATTGAGTTTTATATAGCCTATATTATAGTTTTGATCCAATGATATAAAATGGCCCATCCTAATTCTTTTGTGAATCATTTCATCTCGGTTGACACTTCGTAATTTAATACAGTATCAATTATACATTTCTTCATCATCATTATATTATTATTATATTAGATTTTAGACCTGTGTTCAATATTGGACGTAGATTTATGATATTATCAATATTAGATTTTCATACATTTAATTCATAAAAGCTTATAATTTTGAAGATATATGGTTCTAAGTGTTATACTTTGCAAGTTGTAGTACAATAATCACAGGTATTCGTCACTGTCATTATTAGCTGAGACATATTGGTGGATTTGTTTGTTGTACGCATTCCACAAGACATATACTACAATAATTTCTCTATTATAAAATTTTTAAATTCGTTTTAGTAAGATCACTACATCCTTCTCAAGTTTATTATAGATTCTAATATTATTGTACTATATTACATATTATTATAGTATGTTTGTCTTTATGAATCTATGAATTTATTTTGACATGTTTCTTGTCTTATGAATATATTACTTCAATTTGACATGAACCCCATTCATTATCAATTATTTTAAATAAGTTTTTGTTATCTCAGATATTTTATACAGTTTTGTGTAAGGATATCATTGTTTTGTTATCATTGTTTTGTTATAAACGTATTGCATATTTTTATTCGGAATTGTGTGAACTATATTTGCTTGTGAACTAAATTGATGTTTCGTTTTCATCTTTTGACTAGTGTTTAGGTAAAAAAAATTAAAATTCGGCCCATCCTTAATCAAGTTCCTGGCTTCGCCACTGATATATATATATATATATATCAAGTGTAGAAAAATTATTCATCATTAAACAGCTTCAATCCAGACACTAAGTACATGTACACACTATAATAAGGGGGGAAATAATTATAAGAAAGAAACATTCTTCTAATTCTCCTACGTCATGAAAAATCTTTTCTCTTGATTCTTAATTTCAAGGAATTTGGTGGAAAGTTTAAATTCCAATTCCATATATTTTCTTAACCAAACATGATTATGAATGAAATTTACATTCCAATTCCAATGAATTCCGATGAATTTCGTGAACCAAACGCCCCTTAAAGAGATTGTATGGATTCCACAACCCGCATACTAGACCACGGAGTCCTTTAAAAGATCAATTCATTTCGTGCCTTTCAAATACTCTAGCAAACTAGCAAGAGATCACGTGATCAACACGTATGATTGTATGAAGCATCACTTTAAGCAATAACATCGACTGACGCATGTAACTGCAACACCATTTACTTAAATTACATGACAAACCATTTTTATGAGCTTTAATTTAATATTGAATGACATATATTGGTGAGAACACAACTAATCTAGATTTTGAATACATATTAATTAGCATTCTCGAATGTTCTTATAACCATTACATATAAAACCCAAAGATTTATGATTAACGTTTTTTTTTTACTTTGTTTTTGTACAAAAATTGTACTTCGCCGATAAATGCTTAAGAATAAATTCTTTTATTGACCATATCAGGTCGTTCCCAACATATCTCGTTCTCATTTTTTCTCACATGCTTTCTTGAGAACATGATTGGCAGTCAGATATTCTGTAAGTGTTTTATGGTTTTGTATTCTTGGAAGAAAACTGGAGAAAGAAGAGAGAAGGAAAAGGGGGCCATGCTAACTTCTCTTAGACCAATAAAAAAAATCTCTCTTTTTTGTTTTATAAAATAATAAAGTATTTTAAAAAAACATAAAAAAGAAATATGGCTGGTAATGATATTTTCTGAAATATAAAGTGAAAAAAAGATGATGTGACACAAATATGACAATGAGAAAAAGGTTAGAAAATGGTTAGGGATGGACAAGGCCTTATCTTTAAAACCAAATGAATAAGGAAAATGATAAATAGACCTAAAGATATGTGAGAGAGAGAGAAAAAAAATACATAAATTGATAAAAGTTGTATTTGTAAAGATATGTTTGTAAAAAAATGTAAACATAGAATTAGTTAACTTATAAATAACCCATATGAAGTATTTGTTAACCATGTTAAAGAACTAGATTTTAAACTTGTGTTAAATACACGGGTTTACTTTGTTATAAAGATTAGATTATTTTAAAAGTTTAATAATACGTAAGTTAAAAAGTTCTATTAATTCAAAAGATAAAAAGCTAAGAAACTATCATGAAAGATATTTTAAAAAAAGAATAAACCTTGAAGAATGTTAAGAACGTAAATAAAATTAAAGGCATTCAACAACATTCAACCAGGTTTGAATATTAGAAGCATGTATCTTCCTTCATCTTTTGCAACACTTCTTTGTAGACGACATTCGTTGTAGTGTTTTTTGTCTTCTCATCTTTGTTGCATATCAGTACCTTCAGTCCTTTTTTTTTACTTAATCTGAGATATCACAACATACAATTGTCCGTGCGTGAAAACTGGACGTTGTAGATATAAACTAACGGTCGAAAGTTTGGCCTTGACTTTTGTTGATTGTCATTACGAAAGATTTGACCAACTAGAACTGTCTTCTACGAAACCTGAAGGGTATTTTTTTTCCATAGCTTTATTTGGTTAACAACAATGATAATTATAGTAATAAAATAATAATATAGTTAGATTAGAATCCAAAACTAATAAGAACAATGATAATCATACGTATGTTTTTTAATTGAATTGGGCCTAGGCCTGTTGGGGTTAGATGTAATTTGAATTGGATATTAGTACGTATGCTTTAAACAATTAAAATTTAGATTTAGATAGATACTGATATCCGTAAATTTTAGATTTTAATTTTGTTTGTAATTATAATTATGACATCATCAATTTTCAATTTGATGAAATCGAACCTTATGATTGGTCAATAAGCTATTAGGTCAGTTGTCTTTTAGTATATATAAAGATGTGCATTAGAGTTGGTTAAGTTATACTCCGACCAAATTGCATTTGTGTATTTACCCAATTAGGTGTATTTGATATTGTAAAACGTTTTGAAAAAACATGCTTCTACGGTTCTACCTACGTTAGCTACTTTTCCAAATAAGGTTTATCTCAGTCTAAGATTAATTCTCCTTTTAGATGTCCACTTCACTTCTGCTATATACCATTGGATCAGAATATAACTAAATAACCCTAACTTTAAATCCATCGAGATTTTATTTATTTTTCAAGTAATTATCTTATGGTTACCACCTGATATTTATTTGAAATTCTTTTTACAATATAATTACACATTAATTTTGCATGGTCGTAAAGAAAACATTTTTTCTGTGAATACGTTAGATGTACAAAGAGCACAAACTATAACTTTTTAACATTAAAAGACCCGATATTTACTTGAACTCTGCATTAATATTTTGGTATATGTAACCAAGGTATTCGTACATCAACATTTTGACCTCATATGAATAGAGCAGCCTCCATAGACAATGCCGCCTTAGAAGTTAGCAAGTCCTGCACATCTCTGCAACCTAGATTAAGAAAATAACAAGCAAAATGAGGAACTTTACATATTGTCAGCGTATATTTGCTATTGATGTAAACATAGTTAAGATATGTTTGACATCGTATTTGTTCAATTGAAAAAATTAGAAACTAAATGTTATTGAAAGAGATCTAATATCCATGTAAGTGAAGCCTCTTGAAACCAACCTCGAGATTCACTGTTAATGATTTAGATGAGAAATGATAAAAAGAGAATAAGCTACTTACAACTAACGCATTCGCCTGTATACACTACCACTTGCAGGGTAAGTCATTTGGTCTCTTATCTACAAAAGCCGATATTAAGATTTCTAGTAGAGAATTGTGAATTTTTAATCTGTTTCTTGAATACAAAGGGAACATACCTGAAAGTGACTAGGATTAGCTTCGACCATATTGAATGACCCTGTGAAGTAAGCGACATGAGGTTATAATTCAAATCCGACCATCAAGTACAACCAAGCATGATAACTGATAAACATCTTACCAGCAGTGTGATGAGCACGTTGCGGATCATAATGAGGCAAGTACGTCGCTCTTTGCCTAATTTTAAAGAAAACATATAACTTGTCACTTCTCTTGAGAAATACAACTACAAATCGTGAATGGCAGATTATGGAATGTATCAGACAACAAACCTGTTATGTATAGCATTAGGAATTTGAAGATGGGTTTGGTGGTATGCTCGAGGATCATGATATAATGGTCTGCTCCCCTGCATACATATTTCCAGAACACAACTAAGAGTTATGTTTTAGTAAATTGTTATTGCTGTGAAATATGACCCTAACTATAATTGGTAAATGCCACCCAAGTTGTGAAATCTCATGCAATATACTGCCAGATGAATTTCACATTACATTTTTCCCTATAGCTACTGTTTTGGTGTCAATGTGTAATACGACCATTACCAGTTCTGTGACCACTTGCTTTCTGCCAGAGAAGGGTTGTTGATGACCAATGCTCAAGCCTGACGAAAATCAAGGATGAATATGCTTGCATATACGAGAAAGAGAAATAACAATCATACACGTTTTCATGAGTCATAACTAGATGTATCAAGATGAAAGAGCCAAGCATCTTGGACAACGGGTTGAAAAGTAATATTTTTAGAACAGGACCAAAAAGGCACCAGGTTGGCCCGCTAGCACTTTTGCCCTTTGTTTTGACTTTCTAATAAGAATCAATAACAAATATAATTACAATAATAATCTAAACCTTTAAATAAAACCAGCTAGCGGTCATATACTTGTATGTATATAGAATAGACTTTGGCGCTTACCACCGTTCTCCTTTTAAGTAAATTAATTATTTGACCCAATGAGATAAACACAGCCAAAAATGACGAATTCATAAGTAAATAGGTTCAATTACGATGTCTAGTCATAACCTATTAACATGGTAAAGGAAGCGTAAACAACCTGCAGTTGGACTTGATCCAGCTAGCTTCCATGATGCCTGTTCCCTTAAAAGCTGTACAAGTTCATTGGTAGTTGAAGATGCCCCATCTTTTATACCAGCTTCATGTCTAATAACATTCGATACCTTCATATTGTTATTGTTGACACCTAAATATGTTTGAGATAGTCTTGAATGGCTTGCCTTTTGATATCCACTCCAAGATGGATTTGATTGGCTTGCCGTTTGGTATCCACTCTGAGATGGTCTTGACTGGCTTAGCTTTTGATATCCACTCTGAGATGGTCTTGATTGATTTGCTTTTTGGCTAACCTTAGTAGACTGGGTAACAACAGACTCAGGAATGGTCTTGATTGACTTGCCTTTTGGCACTGACTTTGCAAGAGAAACCTTCAGATGTGCCTGCAAATTTAAGCTATGTGAACAACCTAAACATGATTATGGAAACTAGAGGTGGCAAAATGAGGTCGGGCAAGTTGGGTAACCGGTTTAGGTCAAAACTCAAAACAGGTGATCATTTTGTATAGGTCAAAGTGGTCAGACCGGTTTAGGTTGACCAAAAACACCTTTTTTTCGAAAAAATAAACTATAAACAGTGAGTGTACCTAATATGTTTTCCATATTTCAATTAAATTGTGTAGAGGCCAGAAGGAGGTTTAAACTAAAACTAGACTAAGGGACCTACAGCAGATTTGACCCATCAACCCAGTGGAAGCACTTTCCTGTTAAGCTAGTTTCTTATATTACACATTTAACCAGTTACAGATAAAAGAAATTGACTCATCCAAGCGTAAATGGGTCGATCACATAACTAACTGACCTGTGGGTCACTGTACCCAGTTGACTTCTTGCAACTCAATGTCTCTATACACGAAAGGGCAGCCTTACATGTCTTGTAATTGACAAAAGCAAAGTCGTTTCTCTTAGTTGACCAGAGATTTTTGGCAAGAGCAATGCTTTCAATTTCACCAAACATTTTGAAATGGTCTCTCACTTCCTTTTCGTTCCATGAGGAAGGTAACTGTTCAACATAAACCGATTTGATCTACACAAAGCAATGTAACTTGAGTGAATGAAGTACTCAGTATTAGAGTGGAAAAGTTTGTCAAAACAAGACCACAGCCATTTTTATTGTAAGATACTACGACCAATCAACTATATATATTTTGAGGTGTTGTCAAGAGACAGGGAGATAACTTTGATTAAGGGGGTGTTTGTATGTGGGTTTTAAGTGATTATGGGTACTGAATATTGATAATCATATTACTTATCAATGTGCTGCAGAAAATAGGGTTCAGATATAATGCAGATGTTTTAAGTGATTATAATGTAAATGTCACACGTTTGAGTGTTTGCAAAATCCTAATTATTTCAAAGTTTTGTCAAAAAATAAGTAAAGACATGATGAGACACGGGCATAAAAGCTTCCAGGAGAGTTGTATGCTGCATTCGGGAACCTGGTGGTGATCTATACACCACCAACTTTTAATTGTACACCACCAAACATGCATTAAGGTGTTGTACATTACAATAAAGTGAAACATGTTTAGTGGTGTACAGTTAAAAAATGGTGGTGTACAGATCACCATCCAGTTCCAAGATAGGTCAACAAAATGGGTAAATAGGTAGCTTTATTTAACCCTCAGATATTTTGTTGCAGCTTATATGAAAGTGCTTATTCAAATTGATTGTGAAGCCCCTAAAAGTAAAATACGCAACACCAACTTTTTCCATAAATTTAATGAAACCAAATGCAAAAAATAAAGACAGCTAAAAGATAATAAATAACATACATTATGCATCTCTTCTTCGACCGGATCAGCCACTGACTTGGCCCATCCAGCTTTTATTTTTGAATGTTTCCCAAAAACATTTTTGTTTTGAAGTGTAAGGTAAGCCATTTGAGCATCCCTTTTTGTTTCAAATTCAACAAAAGCAAATCCACGATTCAGCTCAGTGTTTTCAGAGTCGGGTACAACTGTGACTTCATTTATTTTTGTGATGCCAATTTCCTGCAGCAATGCAAGGACCTGCCAAACAGAATCAATCTATTCAGTTATCTAGACAAGCTTGAAAACTCGCACATATCGATAATCATACTATGGCTTACATTTTGGTCGTTCCACTCGTTATCAATATTACTCAGTAAAATAGTATCCTTCCCTTCAACAACGGCTGTGTGACACATGCTTCCACAAATCTGTACTTGCATTTCAGAAGCCAGAGAGCAAATCATTTGAAAGAACAAAACAAAGATAAGTAGGCCTAGAAGAAACAAAATTACATGTATACTACAAGATTTTCATAAAAAACTAAACAGCAAATAGCTGATGAATGTAAACATAAAAAAAGTACAATAACTTTCATTTTTTGTACCTCAATTTCTGAACACCGGGAAAATTTAAGCATGACAAGTATGACTAAGCGATCTCATATTCACAAGAACATCCAGACAAAAAGGTCAAAATTGGGATTAATTACCTACACTTGCTTCTGATCACGACAGTCGACAAAAGTTATAAGGTACAATAAAAATTTCCTTTAACTGAATATAGGAGCTCCTCTATCTCCTTCCTAATAAACTCAAAATGATTAATCAGACTAATAACTTCATTACCAACAGATTTCTAATTTGCAGGTATAATCTACCACCATCTCTAGTCCAAAGTTTGTCTAATTGTATCATAAGGGGGTTCTTTAGTCAATTGGTCATCTTTTTAAACACTAGATAGATAAAATGTAATCACCTCACTCCTCTCTAAATTATCAAATGCATTTAAATTCTGATCTATTATTTTCTATAATGCCAGGATATCAGGAACCACCGGTGCCAGACCTGGTTAAGCTTTGTATGGGAAATTATTCTAGCCAACCACAGAACGAGAATTTTCCTAAAGAGTAAAGCCTAGCAGTCATAAGTACTTGTCACACATATTGAAGACCCATGTGCCATGAAAAGAATAAAGAACAAAGAGTAATTCCTTTTTCCACCTCTCTTTATCAGATAGCTGAGAGTATTGGTACAAATTGCATGAACTATACTAAGACAATATACAGAAGAGGTTTTACCTGTCCAGGTTACCCAGAGAGGGCGAGTCTAGATGTACGCGGCTTAATTGGGGTATCCCCATGGCCTATTTCCGAACCATTTCCCTAGCCCCCACCAAGATGCTTACCTAGGGAGGTTCGAACCCGAGACCTCCTGTGAGGACATCAGGATGCCTAACCACTAAGCCACCTTGTTGGTGGTTTGAACTATACTAAGATATAGACAAGAATTCCTAAAATTTAGTATCAGGCAGATCAGTCGTAAATATATGTAATCTATACATGATAAACCAAATACTAGTAGTTATAAGTTCTGAAGGCATTAGATAAATGTTATAAAGTCTAACAACTGCATTAGATAAATCAGTAAGAGAGACCTTAAAGTTACAAAAATCTTCTTAATCGAAAAAAACTATGTACCCTTTTAAAATTTCTGTTTATTCTGGGACGAAGAAGGTATATCTCCTAATATAACTTAAGCTTCAGAAGGAAAATACTTCAAGCAACAAGAAGCATTTTCAGGAACCTTTACAACTACAAACTGAATACATCATGTGTCAAAATATGATTTAAGAACCTAAGTACTAATTAGAGTCTAGAAACGCTATCCTGAACAGTTAACTTCCAAAATCCGTTCAAGTGACTTGGAAGTACATATGATTCCCCTAAGCAAATCTTTTTTTTTTGGAATGGGTGAATGGCCCTGAGCAAATCAAGTTATCAACGCCATTTACATTGAATTTCCGGTATTCCAGCACAGTAGTTCAAAGTAGTCGAAAATACATATATAAATACAATACTACAGCAAAAGTATAGTTACCTCGACATTGCTGAATTTTGTCAAGGCCAAATTAGCAAGCTCTCCTGAAGCAAATCTAACAAAGCCAAACCCCCTGCTTTTCCCTGATCTGAAATTTGTTATTATTTTCACTTCAACAACCTCACCTAACTCTTCAAAAACTCTTCTAATATCTTCTTCCTTTGTCTCATTACACAACCCATGGATAAAAATCTTTGTCCTTTGCTTCATACGCCACCACGATACCACCATTTCTTCACTCCATTCTCTCGTCTCATTAACAGCTTCCCGTGATTTCATACCATCTGTTTCACTATTCACCAAAATCTCCTTCACATTTTCTTCAACTTTTACACTTTCACTTACTCCAACATCCGTTTGGTAACTCTCTTCATCCTCCTCACCTTCATGTTCCACTACATCCATAGTGTTAACACCATCTTCCAATTCAATCCGATCGCGATCAACCAACATTGACGAACTCACGAAACCACTAACCTCACTTTCATCCCTACAAGAATCATCACTTTCAACCAAACCAACACTAACTTTTTCCCTATCTATAACCTCAACCTCCTTCCTGTCCTCAACTTCCTTTTTACCAACATCAAACTTCTCGACTTCCATAACAACATCATCATTCCCCTTAAAGCTAGCAACTTTTTCTAAACCCATCAAAGAATCATCGTTTTCGACCAAACAAACACTATTTTCCCTATCACTAACCTCAACTTCCTTCTTATCAGCAACATTAAGTTTCTCGGTTTCCATAACAATATTATCATTCCCCTTAAAGCTACCGAAATTTTCAAAACCCGTCAAAGAATCATCGTTTTCGACCAAACAAACACTCTTTTCCCTACCACTAACCTCAACCTCTTTCACATTCTCAATTTCCATACTAACATTATCCTTACAAAACCCGCCTTTTTCGCTACCACTAGCCTCACCCTCCTTCACATTCTCAGCAACAAGATTACCCTTTTCATTTACTACAACTTCATTATCTACTACTAAATCACTAATATTATCATTAGGGCTAACAACATTATTATCTAAATTATCATTATCTTTAACAACTAATAAACGTTTAGGTACCTTTTTAATCACTTTTTTCTTCACTATTTTCTTCACAATTCTAACTTTCTTCTTTACCTTACTTTCACTTTCACCTTGCTCTCTTTTCTTTGATTCAAGTCCATTTTTCTCACCTGGGCTTTTCATTATTAATTTATTTTGTATTTTATTTTATTGGGTTTGGGGGGATTAGCTTTGAATTTATGATGATAGTAGATATGGTGGCGATTGCCGGAGGTTTTGGGTGGTACGGTGGCGATTTGTGGTGGTGGGTCTGGGTTGACCGAATGTGTTTGTTTGGTAAGAAATTAATTTTGTTTTGGTTTTATTTGGATCGATATAAAGACCACCTCTCCAAAGTAGAACATTTTGGGAAACACAGGCACAACAAGTGGACTTAATGATAACTTTTAATGTCGTAACGTTGTTTATATATGTCACAAACTCTTTCAAATATTATTATTATTAAGGTTAGTTATTGTAAGTATTAAAGTAAAACAAATAAAATAAGATCTTACTTCTTAAATCATGGTAAATTTGATGCACGAAGATTCATGAAATACAAATATATATTTATGCACGATGATTTTCATGATGCACAATAATTTTCAGTAAAGAGAAACTTATTGTTTTATTTATTTTACTTTAATAGTTGTTTTATTTTACCTATAACGTATATTATTACTTATTCACACAATAACAACAATATCCAATCTTGACAAAAACGTATAGTAAGAAGAGATGTACACAGTCATATTTCTGTACGAGAGTAATAAATACCACTGTCACAAAAACTTTTGATATAAAGGTGTTATAAGAAAAAGATGCATGCTAGACATATTGAATCTATAAGATTCATAATTAAAGTTTACTTTATAGGAAATAACCAAATATAAAGAAAATTACTTGTTCAAATTTTGTTAAATACAAGTGGAAAAACTATATCGTGTGATTCATGTATGAGAATGGTGAGTCACCGGACATGAATTTTATGTGGTGCACAATCTGGATGTCGATCAAGACGATACATGAGAAGAGGTTCCCACCCATTAAAAAAAATTTTTTCTAACATATATAAATTTCACTACAAGCATGAGAAAAAGCTAATGATCATAATTAAGTCTATAGCTAAATCCGGACACTAATCTTTATAATCATAAAACACACACACACACACACATATATATATATATATATATGCATATATCAATTCAAGTAGTTCATCATCTTTTCCATATATGCAATATATAATTCGTTACATAAGCAAATTAAATACATTTAGTTAAACTTGAGACATTGGACTTTATATGAAGAATCAATCCTCATCAACTTTGACATAAGAAGTCCAATATTTATAAGCAGTATAAACACTAAAAGCCGCAACCAATGCAAACCCAACGTTCACCATGACTTGAGTAAATAGTTTCGACTTCAACACTTGATCACCTACTCCTCCTGTTGTGGCATTCAAAGTGGCAAGTTTTTCGGGTGTTGTATTAATGGCATCAACGACATCCTTTCTTACATCATCTTGAGGCATGGGCGATTCTACGATAGGAGGTGTTACGACTTTCTTAGGCAGAGTAACGCGAAGGCAGCCTTGAGAGAATTTGGCATGAATTTTTGTTGAGTCATATTCCTTTGCAAGCTTGAGTTCTTTTTGGAAACGACTCTTTTTTTTACCTTCTTGATCAACGTTCTCTCCAGTGATCTTTAATAACCCGGTATTGCTTATTTGGATTCGTAGTTGATCCTTCTTGAAATCTAATTATTTGAGCATGTAAAGAATATATAACATGAATAAATTAGTGCTTACATTAAACTAGTTCTTCAAAAATCATGCATTTTTAGTACAAATATACATACATTTATTCACCTAGTAATTTTTTGTTTAGCAAAGAACAAATAAAGATCGATTTCGGAATGTATGTATGTATATATACCGTACCTGGGAGATGGATCACTAGTGTGTCTTGAGTGTCCTCTCGTTTCCATTTGCATAGAGGTTCAAAATCTTCATACGAAAGTAATTTTTGTAAGCTGCTGCTAACTTTTGAATCCATATTGAGATATATATATGTAATAGAAGATTTATTTATTAATTGGTAGGGAATAGAGTAAGAAGACTGGACAGTTATTAAAAAGATATATGATTAATTTTGCATTTGATGATCTTGGTTTATATATATATACATACATAAAAGAATGGATGGTGTGATATTCCTTTTCTAAAAATGTTGGTTTTCGATTCATGGGTTTTGCTTTGTCCCAAGGATAAAGCTTATGTTTCAAATATACTCTTGTAAAAGCAAGGCATGGCTTCAAACAAGAAAGAAAATTAAAGTATCTTGGAACATGCAAAACGCAATGAAGTAACTTTTTAATAAATTATACATATCTTTTAAGCAATTTGTGATGTTGTGGGTTTTTGATAGCTTTGTGTTACTTACTACTTTTCGAATAAGGTTCCACCCGTCCTTCACTGATTAACTCAATGATTGAATACCTGAACTTTTATCCAAAAGGTCACAGGTTCGATACTCACAGCCTGTGATTGTCCGCCAGGATTTTGTCCTGACTTTCGTGGAGCTTTTACCGGGTGGTGCGAGCTGGGGGAGGGGATCGGGTAGGTCCACGATATCTAGTCCAGATACCCGTAATTCGGCCCTTACTGTTTTAAAAAAAAAAAAAGAAAAGAATAAGGGTCCACCCGATAAATTCGAAGAATTGGCCCGAATATAGCTATGTCAAAATGGGCCAAGTTGAGTAGGGTGGACCCGCGAACACTTTAAAAAAAGGGTTAAGTGCAAAAATCGTCCATGTTATTTATCAGTTTTGCAGTTTTTCATCCCTCCGTTAACTTTTTGCCCGAAATCATCCCTGTAGTTTGCACTTTGTCCCTACTTCTGTTAAGTCCCCCATGTACAAGTCACATTGGGGGCATTTTTGTCATTTCACTCCACTTCTTGCTTCACTTTTTTAAAATCGTCCCTATGGTAATTTGTTCATTTTGTAATTTTCATCCCGTGTAAAATTAAAGACCGTTCTAAATTTTTAAATAAAGCAGTTTAAAAGACCGCCTACATTAGAAATAGATACTCGTATTTCATGAGAGGTGTTTGACCCCGGTTCTCCTATAGGTAGCTTTTTTTAAAAAATCTGATCCTTTTAGTTTTACCCACTTGTGATAAACACAACCAACATTAACCCATTTCATAAGTACAGCACATGATGTTGTCATGTTGTAGTTAAGTGTATTGGGCCTGTATTGGCTAACCGATTGCAGCAATTGGCAAGGCGACATGAATTGAATAAAGCTAAAGCATTTGACAATTGTATTATATATAATGATCACATAATTAAATGAAACTAGTAATATAAATTGTAGCTAATTTTTCATCAATTTTACTTATTTGATAACCTGTTTATCCCAACCAACAATTTTAGGCCCAAATGCTGGAATCGGAAGGTTGATATACCTAGTGGAAGGTGATCCAAATGCTGCTGAAAGTAGTAAAACAGAAGTGCGTATCTATGTTTTTGTGAACTTATATCAAATGATTAATGTTTCTCTGTGGTTCGGCAAGATTGAGGTGTGAATGTTACATGTTCTTGGATGGTTGGTCAAGTGTCCCTCCAATGCTTGAATATAAGCAAGGGATCTCCGACAATAAGTGATGACAACGACAGTCAAGGAACGATAAAGGAACGTGAAAGATATAAATACAAGGGTCGTGATCATGAACGATGGAGAGATTCTGAAAGGGAAAGGGAGTGTAATCATGTCAAGAGCGACAAAACGATATTGTTTATGTTTTATCAATCTTACCGAATCAACTTGATAGCGAGCAAATCTTGAGTGTTGCCTATGCACCATCATTAAGTGACCAAATTGACTATTTTGTGGCTTGTCGATATCTAAATGCCATTAAATTATGTGCAAGTTACCTAGAATCTTACGAGACTTGACCGATGAAGACCTATCTGATATCAATGCATGATCAACCCTAAATCAAATTAAAGAGAATATTAGGCAGGCCGATAACCAAACAAGAAACACACATGACGGATACAAAATATCAAACACGAAACCAGTTAACCTCGCCCATCTAGCCCAATTTTTATCCGAGTCCGGTAGGTTTGTTTTAGCATCTCAAAGGGTTTGACATGAAACATAGATGTAAACCAAAGTCATCATGAACATCCCCAATTGTCTAGTAGGAATTCAGCTTCACTACTATTACATATAACTACCAATTAGCTTATAAAACAACGATGGGCTGACGAAGAAAGTTACGGCTGCTCCCACTTTGTTTCCCGGCTCATGTGTCCATACTCCATCCTGTGAAAATAAAAAAGCAAACATTACGCTGGTTGAAAAAAAGATGACACTTAGTAAACTGTGCTTCCGGAGAAAGACTGCGATATGAATGATTTTGGTTAATTGACCACACTTTACAAGTAATATAGCATTAAACTATCTCTCAGTTGGAAGAGATTAAGACTACTTAAGATTAGTTTGTTTTGGCTTACATGCGAGAGGAGATTCATCAAGGTCAATAGGGGAACTAGCAATGCAAGAAACATTGGCTGTCCCTTCAAAAACAATGACCTTATCTGCTAAAAGAGCTGCAACCTCCGAGTCATGTTCAACGATAATCGTGGGCTTCCTCTCTTCCAGTGTAAAATTTCTTATAACATGTGAAGCAACCATACGCTGATGCGGATCCATGTGAAAGGTTGGTTCATCCAACAGGTAAACTAATGCAGGCTGAGATAAAAAAAAAAAATAGGGATAATATGAGTAACTAATGTATACCTGGGCAAGGGTAGTGGAGAGTGCAACATTATACATTTCAGCCTTAGAAAGGCTCTGACACCGTTGATCCATTAGCTGAGGGATTTGAAGAGATTCCATGACATTTGAAACAATCTCAGGATTGTCATACGAACAGGAAACATATTTCTCGAACAAATCACTGACAAAACCAGGGTCCTCGAGAAAGCAATCGACGGTGAAATTTTGGAACAGGTAAGACATGCACAACTTGGGTACGTCTGACTTAAAGCCTCGAATAGTATCAGGTATAACAGCACCAGCCTACACGAAATAAATATATTTTTAAGATGATATATAACAAATTAACTATTAGAGGCGAGGGAGGTCGTTTGGACAGGGCAATAACAAGTAATGTGATTCAAGAAAATATACTTACCAAAAAACAAGAAAAGAAAAAGAGATAATACTTACCATCAAGTTTAAAAAAGTAGACTTGCCGGATCCCTTTTCACCGTACAGAACTGTAATCTGACTGTCTTCGATGTAACCATCGTCAACCTGAGGTGGCAAAATTGGCGGGTTGGTCACCGGGGTGACTCTTATAATTGCACCTTTATGTTATTATATACAGTAGTATTTAAATAAGACATCAATGTAAATTTGATATTTTGGATCAACCTTTTTTTTTTTGGGTCAACTTCATTGAACCTGTAATTAAGACTACTAAGTATTTACTATATATTTTGGGAACATTAATTCAAGTAAAGAAACAATAGATATAGTAGAAAAATATAAGTGATAGCTAATTAGCTATTGCTTAATACTAGCTTCAATTTGATATAGAGAATAGATTGTGTTAGTATTATGGAATTACCATACATAGAGAAGTATGAAGTTCTCCATACATCCATAAATGGTCACATTCTTAAAATATTCGAGTAAAATGAAGCATGAACTACTAGAAGTCTAGAACTGTCTATGTTTTGGTTTCATCATCAGGGGAAGAAACCACTGACATTATCTCAAAGTCCGAAAACAATCTATAAGCCAGTTGTTGAACTAGTCTAGAGTGGAAATAATCTACCTAGAGTTTAGGATAGTTGGCTGTTTTTATGGTAGTAGTCAATTAGTGGGCTAGTTTTCAGCTCTTCTTTTGCCTATATAAGGCATTTTTGTTTCACTTTGTTTTAATCAGAAAGTTACATTTAGAAAACCACTTTCTGCAAGTGTGGTGAGAGTGACTGTGTGAGTTGTATATTTCTGATTCAAAACACCCACATTGGCTTAGTGGCTGAGCAGGAATATCTTTGTGTGCAAACTTTTCTCAGTAATTTGGTAAATTTACGACGGGATAATATACCCTATATATAGAGCGTTCTCTTCCTGGTGTCGGTTTCATTGCAAACATCTGCATTGCATATATTTTTAATAATCCTTTGTGGAAAAACCACCGATGTTAAGATACCCTGTTCATTGGGTTCACTAGGGTCATCTTTCAGCAATCTTTTCAATATAAAAGTCTACTTTGGCAGAATTACTAATACAACCCCTAGAACATTCCCATTATGCTGGTTTCTTAGACATCACAGTTATGACATCTTCCTCCAAGTAATTACGCATGACTCTCACTAAACCATGGCCATCGCCTTTGCGAGGGCTGGTCCAAACCACGGGTAAATAGTACAGTTATATAATTACTCTCATGTTACCATTTTTAGACTTAAATAACCCTGCCCAGAAAAACAACTTTTAACTATAATAATCAAAAGCTAGTCATACCCAAAACTGGTCCAGACCTCATTTATTTGGTTGGGACACATGTGAGGGTGAAAAATCTACTCCTTTGCAGAAGGGCAGTCATGGTAAACTCAGAATTAAACAATGAGATCCCATACAAAAACTTGTACATCCTGCATTGTTTGTACAAGAAAAAAATAGGCCCATATGTGTTAACCACTCTCCACTGTCTGTCCTCTGAATAAAGTGTAACAAGACAAATCCCTTGCTTCCAAAATCCACCAGCTTTTCATTTCTTAATGTGGTAAAGTGACCTGTCAATTCATGTGCTTCTCTCATTTTAAATCTTATGTGACTACATTTACTTTATATATAGATGTGTATCATGACTCTATGATACTCATAAACATCAAAGGTTGACAAGCTTTTGATGCCCTGATTGTTTTTTGATGCTTAAATCATTATGAAATGGGGTTGTTTAGAATGAAGCCTGTTCCAAGATCCTTTTTTGGCTCTTTTTAAGGGATCTCGGACCAGGCTTCATTCTTGACAACCATCTTTTCAACATGTACAAAAAGGTTACGTTCTGACTTCTTGACGATGTGAAAAGGTTACTCACTTCCTATGAATTTGTATGAACCTTGAATGGATCTAAATTTGATGATGTTTTTAACAGTCTTTGGCATATATATATTCGTTTTCTTGAGTGTGAATTAGTTCTATATAGTAATGCTTTTTAGTTTTATTGGTTTATTTAGTTTCCGCTTCTCACTTTTTCTTTATAAGATGACTTTTTCTGTCCTTGTATCGATTGCTTCATATTGATTATGTGCTGAAACTTGAGGTCTGATTGTTTCATTTAGAACACGGTGAATCTTACCTCCTTTCTGCTACATCAATGTCACATCACGTCTTGTCTAGTTTAATGATCATCTTCCGGTTCCACCCTATAATATAGAGGTTAAGAAGTATATTTCTATATTCTGTGCCTGCGGGAAATCGTTTGTTTGAAGTTAAAGGTTAGATCCTCACCATTTATAAATTATCCCACAAACAGCCATTTTATCTTAGAAGATGAGATTGGATTTGGATTATTGGATATGGTTGTTTTAAGAGCACACAAACTCTTTCGTATTTGCAACTGGTTGGGCTTGGATCCAAAAGGCCGAGCCCAAATAGCAAAACTACGTCTTTTGATTTATATGGTTTATTATACGAGTTAGGATGGACATGTATTCCCAACTTATTTGATAATCCTCAAATCAACCATTATGGCTACTTTAGATATTTATACGTTAATCTTGATCGGCCAAATATTCAATATAAATATCACATACCTAATTCTATCATGTGTTATATTCTATTTTCTACTTTGTATAATAAAAAAGTATTTGTAAACGATTACTATCATGCAAAGGAACGTTTACTCGTTTAGAGATATCCTTAAGCAATTCGTAAACTTTAACACATGATAAACTAATATCTATTCTTCCCTTTCTTTATGCAAAGGAATGTTTTTCTACTCCTTAGACCCATATCTATACTTACATGCTTTTATACTCCTTTATAAAAATTATCACACCCTTCATTTTTAGAAATAGTTACACCATGATTACATACGAAATTACTAAATTACCCTTAATAAACACCCACTCTGAAAAGAGTTTTTATAAAATATCAAATTTGCCCAAAATGAATTAATTTACACTTTAAACCTTTATTTTAATAATTAACACTTTAAGTCCATATCTTCTAAAAATTTTCACTATCGCAATTACATCAACCTACACCACTTGAGACCATCACCACCACCAATAGTACCATCACTGACACCGCTTACCCACCACCACCGCCACATTGCGCGGGTACCATGCTCGTTATTAACTTAGAAATTGACATGTGAGAAATTAAAAGTGACAGGGAGAGCGAGATAGCAGTTTCAAACCCATTTCCTCCGGCTATGGTATTTACCACCGATAGCCCGGGGTTCTTTTCCTATGTTCATTTCATTAATGGTATGTTACATCATAATAGTTCATATGAATACTTGATAGATTGTACTAAGTTAAAGTTCAATCTCTAGACAAAGTAGTCTTGCAAAGAAAATTATGTGTTAGTAGAATCATATAGTTTTTTTTATCAAGCTCTCTAGACTCAAATTGGTCAAGATGGATACTACTTAGAAGACCATTATCTTCTACTGTTCACCACATCACAAACGGAGATCGATTACAATGTTCTCCACATCTTCTTTCGTTTTCGATATAATCTTCAACACCATTAGTTATCGATGTGATTATTATTATACTAGTCTTAATACCCGTACGATGTACGGTAGCTATATAGATTGTATCATAAAGAAATTCGAATATGCCTCATACATCATTCGTGAGTATAAAATAACTTGTGGTTAAAGTAAATCGATGATCGAAGATAAATTATAATGAACAGTTTTGATAAATATAATATATGTTTAGTTAGAATTTTGAATTTATCTTAAATTTTTAGAACCACGTCAAAATCGGAACTTGTAAGCATAATTAATAATGACAAATAGCCTTGTGATTTCGGATCGTAAACTCAAATTTTTGATGTCTTCATGTTAATAACTTATTATAATTAATATAAATAATAGTACTTGAAGAATTGAGAAAGGAAAATAGACAATCTATTAATGAGAAAACGATCAATCAAATAATGTTATAATATTTTTTGTATTAATAAGCCAAGAGTTGGAGTTTAAGTCTAAGTCTAATAAGGAAATTGAATTTTTATATAACTAAAAAATCTAATTTAACAAAATAAAATAATTAAAAAGACACATGTCGATCAAGTATTACGCCACGTGTCGTTTCAAGAATATGTCAATCCTGTTTTAGTTTATTGGTAGATTCCAAATCCGTATGATATATACGTTTATTGGTAGGACTTGTTAGGATACTTGTTGATATCATTATTACTTGTTCTTGCTTACTAGCGTATTCTAAATACCTTGATATGTAGTTCATTATGTGAATACATGTGTGAGGGTCATTGATGGACATGGTTGTTATTGAGACATTAATTGATTTATGGATTTACATGTTGTGTGACGGTTTTGTATATGTACAATTATGTGATTTGTTGTATGGTTATTGTATATGTATGTTGAGTTGTTATATGTTACTTGTGTATATATGGAGGACGGTAATGTCTTTGAAAGGTTGAAGATGTGGTGGGAAGGCTGCGGGTGACCCTATATATAAGCATCAAAGGCCTTTCAAAAGTAGTATCGTACAAGTATATACACATGGTGTTTTGGTTATGTGTGGACATTGATGGTCATGGATGAACAACTTATATGCAATTGAGTACAATGAGGTGCATGATGTGCAATTGAGTATAATGAGATGCATGATGACAATACAAACAGGTACTTTAAGTACTTGATGACATTTTACAGGTACTTTTAGTACTTGAGGACATTATGGACGACATGGGGACATTGAGGGACATTGGGTACAAGTGTGCAAATCTTAGACCATGTTTGGTGTTAATTTGTATTGGTTGACATTGGTACGTGTTCTTGTTCATTCTTTCCTACGAACTCACCAACCTAGTATTGACCTTGTTTAGTACACTTTTTAGGTTACCAAGAAAATCCAAGAGGTGTCAGATGATTGATGTTTATGCTAGAACTTTGGCTTGGACTTACATGGATCCAGGATTCATTTGCCCCCTTATTTTGCATTATGTGTTACGTACTTGTTTGTTTATTGTTGGATTCACCGAATCCCTTTTATTCATATAGTTCATGTTCTACGATAATCCCATGCATACGCTATATCTTTTCGGTAATATTTCGAGCCTAACTCAGGGTGTTACATACTTAGTATTTCTTGTTTACACATCCTAAAATTACTTAAAAGTGCACTAACATATATAGTTATGATACATTAATCCACCTAAATGAAATAATAACTACCTTGGCTTGAAGTGAATAGTTTTTTTAGTATTAAAAATACACAAAAACAACAAATAATCAACAATGGTTACAGAATATGAGGGAAAGAGGTCAAAAAAGTGAGGTGTAAAAGAAAGTCGGTGACACAAAAGTGAGCCATCTTTGTCAAAAGCCATTGTGATTTTGTTTGCCCGGTCGGTCCGATTCCATGATTCTTAACATGGTCACACCACTCCTAGGCCACGTTCACCTTTACCTTTTGTATCTATATATTATTCTATATGATCATTTTTTATTATTATTTTAAAATAACCAATACATATAAACAATTACGTAGTATCTATCCTATATACCAATTTTTATGTTCGCGTGTCAAGTGAACAGTGAACCAGGTGCATTGGTTGTCTATTGCAGACCGAACAAATTGGCTAGTTGCTTATTTTTTTTCGTTTGAACTAGATTATAACCCCGCGTAATATGCGGGGAATATATATATATATATATATAATTAATAACATGTTATACTGGGTAAAAATTGAACCAGTAAAAAAACGTGAAGTTAGATTGATGGTCGTTGAGATTTCGGTTAACAGTAACCGGCCGGTTGGAAAATGAATACTCATCTATTAGAAGTCTCGCTAAATAATGTTTCTGTTTGATTGGATGTCTTTCATTCCTCTGAATATGTCTGTATTGTCATTATACTTGTGCTTTGACACTTTGATCGAATAATGTAGTTATTTACAAAATTTACTAACCAATTTAATTATCAATCTATACATCACATGTTGTGCTAATCTAACATAAACTTATGCATAATATCTTTACGATTTTCATACAACTATTTTTTTGATACATAATTGTGATAGCTTATTATGGATTTCGTTTTTGTTTTTTTTTCCAGTTTCTCATTAACTCAAAAATCGTTGAGTAATCATTAAAAAGTTATGCCAATTGTGTATCACACCGATTAAAATGAAAATTTAGAAAAAAAAAAGTCAAAAATTGTTTTTAAAGATGAAAAATGATATAAAATTTAAAAAATATTAGTTTTCATAATTATATCATTAAATAGTATTAATTAATAATGTCTACAAATTTATTTAAGGAAATAATAATTATTTAATTTATTATATAAAAATTAAATCTAAAAAAGTTAAAAAAAGGTATATGACATCATCGTTTTGATTTAATGGTTATATTTAAAAGTTGAACTTTATCCAAGGGTCTAAACTTCTCTATTTTGGAATTAAGGTTTCTCTTTTATATATATTTAGAGATTATCGTATCAAATAACCTTCTATAAACCCTTATAAAACATATTGAAATTATATTTTTAAGTAATTTAAGCACTTTTTTCAATATTAACATATTGCCCATAATTCATACAATATTACCTTTAATTCTATATTTCTAAACACAATCAGACAAACACTCTATCAAGATCTAACACACAGTCACTTCTTTCTCTCCTTCCTATTTACACACGCATATCAATTCCCCTCACTATTTTGTATTATCATCACCAAACCGCCGCAACGCGCAAGCACCAACCCTCGTATACTAATTTAAACTATTTTAACGTGAGCAATTAACCATTAATTCAAGCCATAACATTCATTCAAGAGTTATTTTTATAACCGGGAATTGTTATTACATTAGATAAATTATTTTAAATATCAAATTACTAGTTATGCATCACTTTGTAGTTTGTACATATGACCGAATGAAAGAGGCCTTAATATATGTGTGTTCTGTGTTGCAAAATTGGAGTATTTTTTTAGATTGTCTACAAAGGAAACAAACATTAATGTTTGAAGATGAAATAGGGATCAAAGGTTGAAGGTTATAAACAGAAGCAAAAATATATATATAAAAAAGAAAGAGTTTTAAGCTTATTTGTTTTATGCATTTTGTATAACTAGTCTTGTACCCGCGCGATGCAGCGGGACATAGAAAAAAAAACGATTGTTAAGTACCGGTACCGTGTTATTACATGAATGTATGATTCAACTAAAGAGTTTCTAAGTCCGACTGAAAGTGCAAACGGACGTTGTTGTTTTAGAGTGAGCGTTTTTTATGCTGATTGATTATTAAATTCGGTAACGCATGTGTGTTTTTTTGGTATACTATGTGAGCAACTTCAGGTCAGGGAAGGGACACGCGTAAGGGTTTTTTTTTAAGGGTATTCTTGAAATTTCAGAGATAAAATGTTTGATGGTCGTATGAATTAAAAGGGTAAAATAGAGATTTTAAAAGTAGAGTGTTAAATTTTGGGGGTGTAGTTTGTTTATATAGATAGTATAAATTATCTTAATTAAGTAGTTTTAATTAATTAGTTATCGTATAAAATTAATTAGTAACTTGTAACATTTTGTTCATCCACTGTGTTATTCTTGTTGGTTTTAATTAAGGGTGGTTTTCAGGTTAAAATACCATTAAGTCGTTTTAGTTAGGTTATATTATAAAATCTGTTACATTTATTATTTATTGGTTATGAATTCAATAAATTTTTAGTTGATGAGTGAACTAGAACTTATAACTTTTTAGTTGATGAGTGACAGTAAATTTCTTTCGACCTGCCACAATCTATTAGAAATATATTTTTTACGGCAATGTATATATAGCTAGTTGCAAAAGAAATTAAAAATTAGAAAATTTGGGATAAATCATCGGGTGGTGACATCGTATTACGTCCAAGCTCACCAAATAAGATGGTCGATCGTCTGGCTAGTTATAGATGATCGATGCTACACGCGGAAAGAGTACCAGTTAAAATAATGATAAAAAGGAATCTAACTAATTAGGAGAATGAATGAAAAAGGTCATTCCATGAATTAAGCAAAGTATACATTTTCAGATTCATTTTGTTAATTTGTTTATCGTAGTAATCAAAAGGAATTATATTAATTGATTCTTTTCTGACATGCCACTCAACCTCTTTCATACCAATTCAAAAACAAATATTCCTTCAATACATTTTACCTATAGCCTTTGAGTGATCTACTGCATCATTTATCCACCAAATTGACAACTATTATGGACAGATCAGATAAGATTAAACTTAAACTCTTTAAGTTAGTAATAATGCTTTCTCTTTTGTTTACTATATACTAGTAAAGTAATCACTTCATTATAATTATATCATCGATCAATTGTGAAACACACATGCATATTACAGTATATCTTAACTTAAAACAATATTTATATATATATAATCTTACATAAAACATATTTTCTAAAAACAAATATATGGTTTTGGATCCTAATAGCTCAACGGTGTATGAGGAGTTTAAGATCATGTAGGCAACATTATTCCTACCATAGGTTGTTTCCAGATTATATCTAAGTTAGAAAAAAACCTCTAACCTTTCAATGCATGATAACAAAATTCTTAACATCTATCTCTAAAAACAGAAGTGTTAACACTTATTCTAACTTTACTGGTTTACAGCAAAAATATACATATATACTTATCATGCAAGCATTAGCATATACTCATATCACACTAGTAAGTAAAGTAAAAAGCAAAAAGCAAAGCTGCTAATTTAAAGAGCAAAATAAAGAGATGATTTCCCTCCATTAATAATAATACTGATCACAAAGAAACAGATTCACTTCTACTTCCACATGAAGGCAAGCACCATTCCATACCAATACCAATCTCCTATATAACAAAAAAAAACAAATACCATATCACATTTTCACTAATTAAGAATGTGATTTATTTCAAAAAAAAAAAAACAAATAAATTTTAAACAAAATTTGAACAATGGCAGGCAGTGCAACAGACAAGAAACTTGTAGTAGAAGTAGTAGATGCTCGAAATCTTGTTCCAAAAGACGGTCATGGGACGTGTAGTCCGTACGTGATAATCGATTTTTACGGACAAAGAAGGAAGACAAAGGTGGTGGCCAGGGACTTAAACCCTGTTTGGAACGAGGTTTTGGAGTTTAACGTTGGGAAACCAAGTGATGTTTTTGGTGATATGCTTGAGGTTGATGTAAATCATGATAAAGCAAGTGGGCCCACCACAAGAAATAATTTTCTTGGCAGAGTGAGGTTGAATTCAAGGCAGTTTGTTAAGAAAGGTGAAGAGGCTTTGATTTATTATCCTTTGGAAAAGAAACATTTGTTTAGTTGGGTCCAAGGTGAAATTGGGTTGAAAATTTATTTTGATGATCAGGTCAAAACAAAAGATGCTGACCCTCCTCCGGAAAAAAATGAAGCACCGCCGACGCCGGAGGAAGTCCCGGCACCGGCAGAAGTCTCGGAGACTTCGGATCATGATGAAGAGGTTTCTGGGGGTGGTGTTGATACAGAAGAATCAAGTAGCCCGAAGAAGCAAGAAGGATTAGAGCAAGATCGGCTGAAGACATCGAGATCTATGCCGGATATTAAGATTGGTGGAGATATTCCTATCGGGCCTCAACCGATCCCACGTGTTTCGTCGATTAGTAGCTTTACGACGGATGCCTCGGATCGGTTTCTGATCGAGCGGACGTCCGCGTTTGATCTTGTAGAGAAAATGCATTATCTATTTATTCGGGTAGTTAAAGCACGGTCTTTACCTACCCCTGGCAACCCAGTAACCAAGATAGTGGTGTCGGGTTGCCAGGTCATGTCAAAACCTGCCCGGAAAACGATGTATTTTGAGTGGGACCAAACATTCGCTTTTAGACGCGACGCGAATGATTCGGGCTCCATCCTTGAAGTATCCGTGTGGGACCCGTTGATCTCGAGCTCGACGTCAGATGTAGCAGGGCATAACTTTCTAGGCGGAATATGCTTTGACGCGACAGAGATCCCACTACGAGACCCACCTGATAGTCCTTTGGCCCCACAATGGTACAGACTAGAAGGGGGTGGGGCTCATAAAGGGGATCTCATGCTTGCTACATGGGTCGGAACACAAGCTGACGAGTCGTTTCCAGAAGCATGGAAAACCGACACGGCTGGTAACCCTAGCTCACGGTCCAAAATCTATCAGTCGCCAAAGTTATGGTACTTGCGGGCCACAATCATTGAGGCGCAAGATGTTCCTGCTTCATCAACATTCCAGATCAAAGCCCAATTTGGATTTCAAGTTCAGAAGACGAAATCTATCATCACTCGTAATGGCTCGTCTTCTTGGAATGAAGACTTGATGTTTGTAGCTGCCGAGCCGTTCACTGACCACCAATTGCTGTTGTTTTTAGTCGAACAGCGGGGCCCCAAGGAAACCACGGTTGTTGGGGTTGCTAACGTACCGTTAGCTACCATAGAGCGTCGTGTGGACGATAGAGTGGTGGTATCAAAATGGTTAACCTTTGAAGACCCGAACGAAGAAAAGAGAGTGTATCGTGGTCGGGTTCAACTCAAAGTATTTTTCGATGGGGGGTACCATGTGATGGATGAATCGGCTCATGTTTGTAGCGATTATCGACCCACTGCAAAACAACTATGGAAACCCCCAATTGGCACAATCGAGCTAGGGATCGTCGGGTGCAAGAATTTGCTGCCAATGAAGTCTATCAATGGAAAGGGATCAACAGATGCCTATGCTGTGGCAAAATATGGTAACAAATGGGTGCGGACACGAGCCATATCTGACAATCTAGATCCGAAATGGAACGAGCAGTACACATGGAGAGTTTACGATCCGTCCACTGTGTTGACGATTGGAGTGTTTGATAGTTGGGAAGCGTTTGGATCAGATGGCCAAAAGGAGTCGACAAGGCCAGATTTTCGGATGGGGAAAGTACTTATACGTATATCGACTTTACAGATAGGAAAGGTGTACAAGAATACGTACCCGCTAATGTTACTGAATGCCGCAGGCCTCAAGAAAATGGGCGAGCTAGAGGTGGCTGTTCGGTTTGTACGTATGGCACCAACCATTGATTTGCTGAATGTATATGCACAACCTTTGTTGCCAATTATGCACCATATCAAGCCGATAGGAGTGGTGCAGCAAGAGGTGCTTAGAACGATAGCGGTTAAGATCACAGCAGCTCATTTAGCCCGATCTGAACCACCTCTTCGGCGTGAAGTGGTTACTTATATGTTAGATGCAGACTCACATGCATTTAGCATGAGGAAAGTCCGGGCCAACTGGTTAAGGATCGTTAACGTGTTATCAGGGGTAATCGACTTGGTAAAATGGTTCAATGATACACGTTCATGGAAGAACCCAACAGCTACTGTTTTAGTTCATGTTTTACTTCTGATGCTTGTTTGGTTCCCTGACTTAATCATCCCCACAATTGCCTTTTACATGTTCGCGGTCGGTGTGTGGAACTACCGGTTTCTCCGGTCACGGGCCCCACCTCCACACTTTGACCTGAAGCTATCATTGGCCGAAACAATAGACAGTAACGAGCTAGATGAAGAGTTCGATGCACTGCCATGTACCAGACCAAACGATATGGTCAGGATGAGATACGACAAGCTACGTATGCTAGGAGCACGAGTACAAAGCATACTAGGTGACATAGCAACACAAGGGGAACGAGTTCAAGCTTTGGTGACGTGGCGAGACCCACGTGCCACGGGGATCTTTGTCGGGATATGTCTGGTGGTTGCTATCATATTATACGTCGTGCCATCGAAAATGGTGGCAATGACATTCGGGTTTTACTATATGCGACACCCGATCTTTAGAGATCGGATGCCGTCCCCAGCATTGAACTTCTTTAGAAGACTACCATCATTATCAGATCGTGTGCTTTAGGTTCAATAAAGCAGATGAGTACTTGTTTCAGTAACTATATGAATGCTTTACTAAATGCAATTGAGTTTGTATGTTATTTTTCAACTAAATTAAGATGAAAAAAAAAAAATTATATATGTACCTTTATATGTCTTGTATAAAAGTATATCCTGTACTTAAATTGCAAAACCTGGCTTGAGACTATGAGTTAGAAATATAATATAATTAAGGTGATCCAAAATTATAAGGTAGAGTGGTAGACTAGTGTCTTCAAGGGTTTCCTCTAAAGGCGGTAAGAGGGAATATGGATCGTGGATATCCGAGTCTGCATACTACCCACTTGTTACTCGATCGCTAAAAACAAAGTCGTCGTTCTAGAAAATTTTTAAAAGAACGAGTAAATAGATAATAAGGTGCAAAACTATAATAATGATGTTAAGAACAAACCAACAAAAAGCTACTTAAGTATGCAATATATTTTTGTAAATTAGTTTTGAAAAAACAAAAAGATTCAAGGGTTGGACCTTAAATTTGGTTGTATTCCATATGGATCATTTGTTGTCTCAAACTACAAGCAAAATTCAACTTTTCAATTGATATTCCATAAGTCAAACCAGGGAATGGCAAACAATGAGCTTGTGGTTTAGGACCATCTGTGATGTGTTTATGTGGTCCTATTCAATTAACGTTGCGTCTATCATGATCACAATATTGTCTGCTTTATTTGTGAACGTGCGGATTTTTTCTTGACAATTCGGCGATATCTAGTAACTCACCCATCATGCAGTGCTTGTCGTCTCAATATGGTTCGTGTGATAAAGCAGAAGTTTCTTGTGAACCCGAAATCACTCTAGTCTTTCACCATGCAGGAGTTTTAACAAGTGTTATATCTCAAGTCTAATGAGTAAACTGTCAAAATTAGTAGCCATCATAAGAAGCGCCAAATGTGATTAAATGAGAAACTATACCGACTCCATCCAAGAAAAAACATATACTAAGTAACTATGGACCGTGGCCCGTGGGCGGTGGGTCTTGTGAAACAAAGAACCAGATTATAGTAACGGCAGAGTCACACCATCGTCTCTAAAGACACCTAAGTGTATCGGAAAAAACAAATTACATGAACTTCAAACAACTTGTCGGTGAAATTATAGTTTGACTGGTTCATGTATGTAAATTATTGATGTCTTTGAGGTTAACACGTTTTTGAAAATTGAGTTCTAGACAAAAATCAGCCGTTCTTTCCTAATAGATTACTATTAAATTAGATATGCACAGCTAAATTATTATTTTTCCGATATACATATACATATATTATTTTGTGCTCGTATATGAATATATGATTAAAAGGTGCAAAAGAATGACTTCCATTTTATTATTAACAAATGACATTTTTTATTCATTACTTCTGACTGCAAAATACAATTCTTTTAATCATATATGTTGGTAAGTACTCCAAGAATGACATCATTGTCCGCGAAACGACTGTTAGCCACCTTGTCTTTGGAAACCGATCGGTGATGGTTCGATCCTCACTCCTTGCATAATGGCCGGAGGTGAAGGGTTTCGATAACTGTATACAATTTTAAATCCTACTTTCTACTAAAATGAGAGTTTTAATGGTAACTTTCAGGCCTAATCGACTAACGATGAGTTGTTAGTCAATAATCAGACGGCAAAACTCGTTTAGCCCGTGATTGTCTGACCTTACAAGAAAACATTCAATTTAAATAGTGGCCCCTAAGATAGGACAATCCAGCAAGTAGCCAACCTGCAATAATATCAAAATAGAAATACTTTAAAATAAAAAAATTATCACTACAAATATACATCTTTCTGCAAAACCAGCATTGTCACTCTATTCTTAATTCTCTGTAAGTATTCACTAATCTCTCTGCAGGTTGTCAACTTCTTTCATTTTTTGAAAGAAAAGGAATAAAAAAAGTAACTTTATTGCAAATATCTTGTGAACATAATGCCAAAAGTTGTCATATCACATGCTACCCTTATCTTTATGTCACATTCTTGTAAAATGAAATTTGAAATGTATGCAAATGGGAATACTATTTTAACATTCTGTTTGCCTATATTTGTAGAAGAGAGCTTCTCCTGTTAAGCTTACAGTAATGGGAGTCGAAAATATGAAGAAAATTTTGATTTTCTTGATGATGGTGATCTGTTGTTGGGCTTCAATGGCCAATGCAGACAATATGCTATACAAAGATCCTAAACAACCATTGGGTGTTAGGATAAATGACTTGATGAAGAGAATGACATTGGAGGAAAAGATTGGTCAAATGACTCAAATCGAACGATCAGTTGCATCCAATGAGGTCATGATGAAGTATCTGATAGGTATATCTTTTTTTCTTTTGGAAGCACAATATGACCACATATCTACGAATTTGTCACCGGCAGGATTTGAACAGTTGAACCCAAAATCTTTTGGTTGAAGGCTCCAGGCCATGTTACCTCGAATACCGCTATGCCAAAGACCATATGCCAACTTGTTATTCAGTTTCATGTCTTCCTTATGTTAATAATTCAGATTTAATGTAGTATTACATAAGGTTATAAACAAGATATTGGCAAAATATTAAAGCATTGACTTTTGCCCAGTTTGACCTGGTTGACCCATTTAAAGATCATACTCGTCTAACCAGAAAGATATAACCACCCAAATTAGCTCAACTATAGGTAAACAGTTGGAATTGGCTATGTCACCCATTCTGACCCATTACCCAGCCTACCCAACCCACCCATGTTGCTACCTTTGTTATATTCTTTTAATGATTAAATATCATCATGGACGACCTTGTGATTTCAGGGAGTGTCTTAAGTGGAGGAGGAAGTGTTCCATCTAAGCAGGCGACTCCTGAGGCATGGGTCGACATGGTCAATGATTTTCAGAAGGGCTCGTTATCAACCCGTCTAGGAATCCCAATGATTTACGGAATCGATGCTGTCCATGGTCATAACAATGTTTACAAATCTACAATCTTCCCTCATAATGTTGGTCTTGGAGTTACTAGGTGAGTACTAGTAATCAGTGCAAATTATCGAAATATAAACATATGTATGGTACAACCCTGTGATAGACTGGATTGATAAGATTTATGTGCATACTTAAACAGGGATGCTATTCTAGTTAAAAAGATTGGAGCTGCTACAGCACTTGAAGTTAGAGCCACTGGCATACAGTATGTTTTTGCACCTTGTATTGCAGTAAGTGGATAAATATAATACTGTAATTTACTGCTTTTTATTGAGTAAGTGGATTAAATCACTAAATGAGTTATAACTTCCACCTAAACAGGTCTGTAGAGATCCCAGATGGGGTCGTTGTTACGAAAGCTACAGTGAAGATCCTGAAATTGTTAGATTAATGACCGAAATCATACCAGGTTTACAAGGAGATATCCCTGAGGGCTCAAAAAAGGGTGATCCCTTCGTCAATGGAACGTAAGTAATATCATGGCTTAATATATATCTGAACTGGGAATATAACTTTGTGTCCAAGCTTAGCTAAAGTAGAGGCAGGATGATTGACGTGTCACTAAATAGCTTCATTTGAGTTGTGTTCTATCTTAAACAGGTCATACCCAAAAAATTAGCTAAAAGCAGACATGGTAAAAACCGGCTGTAAGACGCCAATGGTCTATTTAATGCATAGGATCTCCTGATGTTCAAATTAACAAAGCATAGGATCTCCTAAAGCAAATTTTGGTTTATGTATAGACCAGAAACTCGACTAGTAAGTGTTTGCAGGTCAACCCACCCTGAAGTGTCCCATTTCGGCCAATACAGAAAAAACTTGTTTTAACCCAAACCCGGATTGACCCGTTTCCCATCTTACCACCTCTACAATAGGAGAGCATAAGATAAGGGTTGTTGACTTGGTTTTTGGTTTTCTTCTTTGTGTTTCATTTGACTTGGTAGATCATTAATCTTGTCCTATTGGAATATTGACTTTTCAGTCTTGTCCACTTCCTATTTGCGTTTGGTTATAATCTTTTATTGACATAGATCATGGGTTCCACTTCCTATATGTATCTTTCCAATATTCAACATTAGACCCTCATCATCTTATATTAAGGGGGTGTTTGGATTTGCACTTTCAAACTAACCATCAACAATCAGTTTCCAATGTTTGGAAATACAAGCTACTATCATACCATGATTACTTGATCATTAGGAGTCAAGTGATCATTTCCATACCAGCAGCAGAAAGAATTAAGCATCTAAGGGTGACATAAAATAACCTATCTAGCCTTTATTAAGACCCAAATTGAGAGTTTTGGTCATTTTAGATTTTAATTTCTTGGATAATCTGTACTTTCAAAAACTAAAACATATACTGTTTCAAATATCAACTACATGTCTACATCTATATAATATCTCACTGGTGCTATTGTAGCTGAGTATCTACTTCCGGTTGTTTAAGATGGGAAGTATCTACTTGGGCCTTGGCATTCATTTTGATATTTATTTTCACAGACGAAAAGTTGCATCCTGTGCTAAACACTATTTGGGGGATGGAGGAACTCACCTAGGCACAAACGAAGGCAACACAGTGGTAAACAGTAAAACATTATTCAGCATACACATGCCAGCATACAATGATGCCATTCTCAAGGGTGTAGCTACAATTATGACTTCCTACTCTAGCTGGAACGGGGTTAAAATGCACGCTAATCGTAACCTTGTTACCAATTATCTTAAAAACAAACTCAAATTCAAAGTATGTTTACTTGTCCAGTTGACTTCTGTCTTCAGACCTTTATCGCATATATATAGTTGAGAAACTAAAGATTAAGTTCAAATTGTTTTACCTCAGGGTTTCGTCATATCAGATTGGCAAGGTATCGACAGGATCACCACTCCTCCACATGCTAATTACACATATTCCATATTAGCTGGAATGAATGCTGGCATTGACATGGTTTGTTTTCTCCCACCTTTTTCTTATTTATAATATTTGTAATAACTGTACTTAATAGGTGTCAACTTTGACCTAATTACCTACAAAATGATCAATTCGAGTCATGCTTTATCTCTAACGGGCCAAATCACATGTAATGCAAAAACCTCCATATTGTTTAGTTCAAGTAAATCTACATTAGGATTGAAATAATACTAGTTCGGCAATGAAAATTTATACACAAACTATATATAATAGAACAAAGTTCAAAAAAATGTGTTCCAGGTCAATCTAATCTGGCATTTCGACCCACACTGTTTGCCACTACCATGGATTGTACTGTACCTAATGCTTGATGATATATTGCAGTTCATGATCCCAATGAACTACACGGAGTTTATTGATGGTCTGACTTACTTGGTAAAAAATAACTTCATACCCATGAGTCGAGTAGATGATGCAGTTCAGAGGATTCTAAGAGTGAAGTTCACGATGGGTCTGTTTGAAACACCGTTGGCTGATTACAGCATGGCCAAGTACCTGGGATGTCAGGTAATTTAGTCAAATTTGTTTGGATTTGACTATGACAAAGGATGTTCTATTCATAGTTTGACCAGAAATCGTAAATATCATTTATTCAGGAACACAGAGACCTAGCAAGGGAAGCCGTGAGGAAAACGCTTGTGTTACTGAAAAACGGTAAATCGTCAGTGCATCCATTGTTACCACTCCCTAAGAAAACATCAAAGATACTAGTTGCAGGATCACATGCTGACAATATTGGTTATCAATGTGGTGGGTGGACAATTGAGTGGCAAGGACTTTCGGGAAACATCACCGCTGGTATGGATATCCAAATCACTTTTCAAGTACAAACCTTATAATCAGTGAGATTGACATCCATCATATCCATGAACTCTAAGCGGCCATTTTGACCCAATTACCTAGAGTGGGTCGCATAAACGTATGTTTTATCTCTAATGGGGTAGTAAATTTTGCCAAAGAAGATACACATCTTGTGTCATTCAAAGTAGTTTAGTAAAGCCAACTAAACCATTTTACCCAAGAAACGAGATTAGTATTTAAATAATTTTCTTTCTCTCATTACCCGTTTTGACCCATTACTCATCCTACCTGACCCACCCATATTTCCACGTAAATTTTACACTCTGATTTTACAGGTACCACAATCCTCTCTGCTGTCAAAAGTACCGTTGATCCAAACACTAAAGTGGTATACAACGAAAATCCCGATACGAGTTTTGTAAAGTCAAACTCGTTTGACTATGCTATAGTTGTGGTAGGAGAGTCTCCATATGCAGAGACTTTTGGAGACAATTCAAATCTGACAATCTCCGAGTCGGCCCAAAGCACTATTAAAAATGTGTGTAGCTCTGTAAAATGTGTGGTGGTCCTTATAACTGGGCGTCCAGTGGTGGTACAGCCATTTGTTGACACCATAGATGCGCTTGTAGCTGCTTGGCTGCCTGGAACTGAAGGGAAAGGTATCACAGATGTCCTATTCGGTGACTATGGTTTCACAGGAAAGCTAGCTCGTACTTGGTTTAAGTCTGTTGATCAGCTACCCATGAATGTTGGGGACCCACATTATGACCCATTATACCCATTTGGGTTTGGACTAACAACAGCACCCACTAAGGCTACATAAATGTATGGTGTTGTCTTTCATCAAACTTGATAATATTGTCTGGTGCTTAGATATAGAATTTTTGTTGTCCATGGTAAGAAATATATATTACACAAATATCTCACCTTTTCGTGAGGTCTTCTTACACCAGGCACATTAGACTTCTTGGTTTAAAGTTATGCAATGGATAAATGTGTTCATTTACAAGTGGAATACAACAACAATACAATCATTAGGTTCCTATTCATGAATTTACTAATTTATACAGATCTAAACATTCATCAAGGAGAAAATTACCAATAGAACATTGTCAAATTGTATAGACAAACTTATCTGCAAGCTTGTCTCATAATGATGTTAGATAAAGCAAACAAGATCTAAATCACTTTGCAGCAAAATTTTAAGAGGACCTAAGAGATCATTTTGTTAGAAGAGAAATAATATGTCCACCTGCGTGTCAGATTATCCTCCCAACAATATGATAGTGAGACATGGCAAAAGGAACAGAGTAGATGGGGAGAGGCAAAAGCGCATGCACGTATATCGTTGTCAGGAGGTTGAGTTAAGCATAAAAAGTAGGGAAGATTTAGCATTGTGTTTTAATGGAAATAATGAAAAGATACTCTAAATCAGCTTTGCTCTCCTGAGGTGGTCTTGTGATTGTGTCTTCAAAACGACCGACTTCCAAGAGCAGCTTCTATGCAATGAATAACTTCTTCCAAATGGAATATCAAATCAAGCATTCTAAACTATGTCGCCTCTTATACTAATTAACTCTAACCTACACAAGTCAATTTAAGATATATGGTAACTTGGTAAGTTAAGATAAGATCCTTTGAGTAACTGCCATCCAGAGAGGGCCTTGATTTATCTTTAAAGATAGAGAAACAGATCAAGATTGTGTAAGCCGACACCTCTCCACAACACTCTGTCTCCACCAACAAACGTTTTGACGAGTTCCCTGCTAACAAGTGTGTTAAGCCCTCCAAATTTTGTTTTCAAATCAATGAAGTATGAACCCCAAGAAAGCTTATATTCAGAACTTAAATGAGCTGTATAATTGTACTATCTACCCTAAGTAAACATTATATTCATGTATGGTGCACTAATTGAACACTTGATATTCACAAGCTAGTAGATCATGAGACTTTTAACCATAACCACTATATTAATCATGATGAAAAAGCTTTTACACGTTACAAATTAACATATTATATATATGTATATGTAGATATATATTACTGCCCAGAAGAAAACATTCAAGGAGAGCGTGGTACCATTGTGCCACCTGACTAATTGCAGAAGCTTTATTCCACTTCTGCAGCAGCATCAATGGTCTTTGTGGACTCCTTAACAGGTCCATGGCTTTCCTCCTTTTCCTTTATTAACTTCAGTATTTCGGCCTTTTTCTCTAGTAGAGCTTCAATTTTGGTATCCAATTTCTCTAATTTAAGTTTCAACTTGGTGACATCCTTATATTTTGCATCGAGATTCTTTTTATCCAACTTATCTTTCTTGTCTTTCCCTTTCTTGTCCTTGCTTGCCTTCACTTCCTCCTTACCGGTTTTCTCCCCCTTAACTTCTTTAGCCTCTCCATCTATTTCGATCTCTCTTGATGCAACTTCAGTATCGCATGTTTTATCACTTGTCTCGTCTTTGTTCTTCTTATCTTTTTTCTTCTCTTTACCATGTTCATCATCTTCTTTATCTTTACCTTTCTTTTCTTTCTTATCTTTCTTGTCTTTCTTCTTTTCTTCTTCGTCATTGTCATTTTCTTTCTTCTTCTTTTCTTTTTTCTTCTTATCCTCTCCATCATGATCTTTATCATCAGATTTTTTCGACTTATCTTTCTTCTTCTTTTTTGTCTCTTCATCCCCTTCCTCTGATTCTCCGGCATCATCCTTCTTCTTTCCCTTCTTATCTTTCTTTTTCTTCTTTTCTTTCACGTCAGCATTTTCATCTTCCTCCTCGGACTCCTTTTTCTTCTTGTCTTTCTTCTTTTCTTTCACATCAGCATTCTCATCTTCCTCCCCAGACTCCTTTTTCTTCTTATCTTTCTTCTTCTTGTCTTTCACGTCAGCGTTCTCATCTTCTTCCTCAGATTCCTTTTCCTTTTTATCTTTCTTATTCGTTTTCTTCTTCTCTTCTCCCTTTGCTTCTTTCTCATCTTTCTCCTTGCATTTATCATCACTATCTTCCTTGTGTTCTGGATTCTCTTTCTCAACAGACTTAATCTTTATGTCGAGTTCTTCTACTACTTTCTCTTCATCTGTTCCTTTTATCTTGCACTCAGTTTTCAAATGAACCTCTTCCTTGGCAACATGCTCAGCTGTCTGATCCATCTCAAACTTAAACTTATATCTAAACTATTAGCTGCAGATATAAATGTGATCTGATTACTAAAATATCAAATTATTATTACCATAAACTACATTTTAATAGTAACTTGGAAACCACAACTAATCTACAAACCCATGTCTATAATCAGTTATTCACTATACATACATTTTAAGGTATCTCAAACTTGATTCATACACTATTTTGAGACAACATATATTTCATAGTATAAAGGGATAATCCTACCGAAATGTATGTTCTATTTCATAGTATATCATAAAGTAACTGTATGTTCTAAGTTAATTACATCACACAATTAAAGTGTTCTAAGCACAATATAAATGTTTTAAGTTGGATATGCACAGTATAAGCGTTCTAAGTTGGATACACACAATAAAAGTGTTTTAAATTTGACACACACAATAAAAGTGTTCTCACTTAGATAAACGATTGCGCTTACGGGAGTCACGGATACAGTCGGATGCATTTAGAAACACTTGACACTATTATAAAAAGGTTCTTAAAGCAGGTGATCTACTAGATATAGCATAGCTTCATATGGACAATACATATCTATACAATTAAGAAGATAAGATTAAAATTATTAAACATATGTAACTTATCCAACTTCAAAAATGATAAAGATTTAAACTTTTTAAGAATTCAATTAAAGGTTCATTAACAAAAAGACTTTCATTTCTAGTTTTCTACACACACAAATCATCAAACAGTTGGAGGGCGCTATTTTTAAAAAATTAAAAAACATATAATAGATACAAGAAAAACCAAAATCACAGTCAAAGATTAAGAATTTAATAAAATTAAGAGATATAAAAACTTACCCAGAAAAGAAATCAGTGAGTTGTGGGGTTTAAAGTTTATATGAAATGAATCTATTTGATGGATAAAGAATGTCTATTTATAGAAAATTATTTGTTATGTAAGGAAAGTGTAGTATACGGTATCAACGCGGGGAATAACGGTGGAAGAACGTGTCGGTTAGTGCTATTTTATGACATATGCATAGATATAGATACAGATATTGATGTATGTATAAATGGAGGTTATTGCTTGTGAATGAGGAAAGAGGGATGTGGAATGAACGAACGAACATGATTATTCTTGAATACTTGTTGGTTAAGGAAAAAGGAATTATTTCCACTTTGGTACAGAGTCAAATTCTAGTCGGCTGTTCCTTTGATGTCTTAAATAACAACAATAACAAACGGTATCCAATCCAAGCTATGCCGGGATATCAGGAAGGTATTATGTAAATAGACCTTACTCTCCCTTTGGCCCAGGGTGAAAAAAAATAGGGTTAGATCCACCGGAGTGGAAGACTAAACCGGGAATAATCTTGATCTCAAACTCTCAATTTCAAGCTCGATCTCAGTCTCCATAAACCAAACTCAGATTGGATCTGAAAGTTTGTTACCGTTAGAGGAGAAGAGAGAGCTTAGTATGAAATTAGATAAGAGCTTAAGATTAAATTAGAAAAAAGAACTCAAATGAATTTAGACTGAGGAACGAAGAATAAAAGTTTGATTCAAAATCCAAATTAGGTGAAAATTTGAAACTTCACAAAATGTTGGAGAATGAATGAAAGTTAACAAAATTGAAGAACAAAATCGAAGCCCTCTATTTATAGGGTCAATTCTTAGGGTTTTAGACTTGGTGACCAAGTCATCTCAAGACCTAAAACCTTGAGAAATTTCGGCCCCCTCCATAAGGAATTAGAGCCCAACTCTAATTTTCTTATTTCACATTAAACCTCTTTTTAATTAATTAAATACAATTAACTCTTTAATTTATTTAAATTAATTATTTCGTGATCAATTAATTATTATATTACATTAATATAATAACTAATAGTATAGAGCTACCATGTCATTTCGTGTGACTCCGTAAGCTTAAGTTATTTCTGGACATGCGTTTATTATTTAACATGATCACACTCCAACAGATAGAAAAATACGTGATTATTGAGTGACAAATTGTAAATTCAATATCTTTTGTTGGAAAAAAAAAAGGTGTAGGGGCTCCCAATATCTGATTTTGTATTAATAAAAAAGAAACTCCATTGCAAATTAAAAGTCAAAAATAAAAACTTAATTAATCATTTATAACACTTTCTTATACTTGAACGACAAAAACACATTATCTTCATTGCATATATATTCTTCATTTCATTTTACTATCAAGATAGTTTCATTTAACGAAATATTTATATCTTCTATAACAAGAAATATATATGGATAGACGAAAGTTATGAATAACGGATATGAGTATGGATGTTTATCGTCGTTAATGGATTGGATATAGTCATATAGGGGACCAATGATTGGTTTAGGCGTATATTAGTGTTTCAAACTTAAATTTATTTATGTAACAAGTGTACATTAACTTTTTGTCTTACAATAAACCTGTTCTAGTTTTCTAGATAATTTCTTTTTTGTTTTGAGAGACGGATCACGATTGGAGTGATGATATTTTATTTTTCTTTCCTGGACCTACGTTACTTTGTAAATTATTGAAAAAAAAGCGAGAGACTTCTAATTTAATCACGTGATATCATAAGAATTTTTACTAGTGAAGTATGTAACACAATTTCAAAATATATACAGAATTCACATAAAATATAGAGATGTTTGTTATGATCTTTCATTATTTGTTTATTGGGTTTTTTTAATATCATTAATGTGTTTAGAAAATTGTATTTTGGTCATTAAGTTTTAGAAGTATGTTCTTGATAAAGAAGGTATATTTTTTTCTATTACATGTTAATGACAATACTAAAAATTGTTATCGGAAAAACCTTTATTTATTTAAGGATAAAAAGAAAAGTTAAAAAGGATAAAGTGTAAGTATCATTTTCGTATTTGTAAGTAAATCAGCAAAAACATGGGTGAATGTTTAATTTAGTGGGACCTGTCAAATAAGTATTCCTGTGGAAGGACAAGGCATACGTGATTTATGCGCGCCCCACCTCGTTGTTCCATATTGACTATTCGAAATCTATTTTGAGTCTTTTTATTTATTGGATAAAGTTGAAATTTCATCTTATCTTTTAATAAACTGGTTTATCTATATTCATACGAGCATAATATCCGTGCGTTGTGTTGTGTCGGAATTTTTTTTAGGAGTGACAATTTGTTATAAGGGTAAATATGTTAATTTACTGTTGTAGTGTGTGGAGGGACATTTTGAGAACCATAAATATGCTGAAAAGGGCTTTTTGGGGAAAAAAATATGTTTAATTTCTTAATACATACCATAAATACAAAACCCAAAATGCTTTATAAAGAATAAAGATTATGTAATATTTTCATTTAACACCTGATTAAAAGTTCCATAAAAAAACACGCCTCTGATTAAAATTACATAAAAAAATATTTAAAATGTTCTCCCTTATTCATACTATATTATATTTTCATCTAGCACCTCATAATATATTTCACATACATTTAAAATTGTATTATCAATCCTTTATCTTTTAAAATATCTCTATTAACTTTCTAAATCAATTATTTACACCACTCGACCTCGCCGCCATGACCACTGTCGCATTGCGCAGATACGGTGCTAGTAATATATAAAAATTTTAGATCAATTTTGAAAGTTAAGAAAAATGATGCATATGAATTGAACAAACTATCTTTAATAAATTAAATCACTATCAACATATAATATTAAAATACACCATCAGTCCCTTATTTTATAAAATATATCTAATAGCCCCTTTAAATATAACATATTAACATTAATTAGCTACACCATTTGACGCCG